>NC_049213.1:1430000-1515000 GCF_013347855.1 Anguilla anguilla
TAAGGGCTGTCTGTGCTAACACTATCCCTGTTTCTGTCGCTTTGCTAACACAGCAGAACAAAGGCAGGGGTGCAGGGGTGCAGTCGCTTTAGCTGAATCAGGACCTCGTTTCGAATCCAGACCGAAACAAGCTCAGACGCATCGGAACAGGCGGACGGGAACAGACCCACGCAGAATGAGGAACAACCTGATCCTCACCTGGCTATTAACGATAATCTGATTCGGACCGAATGTCGCAACCCGGTCTGAAAACACAGACCTCGCCAAACACAGGCTACGCTACGCTCGCTTGGTCCATGACTCACAGGGGCCTGTGGAAATGCAATTCTGCAGATTCGCCACTAGAGGCCGCCGGCTCACCGTTCAGCCAGGCCTCTCTTGGTGAGGCCGGAGATGATGATGGGGTCGAAGGGCTCCTCGGTGCCGGAGATGGTTATGCCCAGTGGTCCGCCATACCTCTTCAGCTCCACCGTGTAGATTATGGAGCCTGAGGTCTCCTGTTCATCTGGGGCGGGGGGCACATCATACACATTTAAATACCATGAAGTCTTCTGCCTTACCCTCAGAACTATAGGGAAGTTCTGCATTTCCTGCCACCAAACCACAGTTTGAAGGGATGATGAGGGTGGCTCCATTACCCTCCATCACCAACGCTTAAATAATTTACAGGAATCTGTGAGGGACGTAAACATTTTTCCTGTTTGCCAGTTCACAATTCTGTGTTTTCAGGCTTTATAATAAATAACTGCAGACATAAAACGTTTTACCACAGACACTGGTGACGTGAGTAAACACATTGGCCCTGGTGATGGTGCCATTTAGACAGAAATCCTCCTGTCATTAGTGCCTTTTGAATCTGAGAAATACTGAGTAATGGTGATTGATTCATTCTTACAATTTTAAGTACATTTAGGAACATTTTCTGAATCCATACCTTTAATTTTCTGAATCTACGAGGAAAAAGGAGAGGCATTATGTCAAGTTTCATTCTTGTTTGGGGTGAGACTCACTTTCTTGAGCATATTTTATTTTTGTGGGACAAAGTATTATGTGTGACAAATCAGAAATGCAATATGGAAGACACATTATGTTTGTGGCCTTAAATCAGGGCGACTCAACTCCAGGTCCTGCGGTCCGCAGTGTCTGCAGGTGTTCGCTCCAACCATGGGCTACTCCATCTGATTTCACTAGTGAGCTTACTGTCCGAACCAAGGAGGTAAAATAGTGAAATCTGGTGGTGTAGTACATGGTTGGAGCAAATACCCGCAGACACTTCAGCCCTCAGGAACAAAAGTTCAGTAGCACCATTTTTAATCATGGTTTTTGTCTGGAGTGAACAATTTATTTAGGCTGGTTATAACCATGTAAAATATAATACACAGTACACCAATAGGAATGCAATACAGTGCAAGACTCAAATCCAAGGAGTCTAGGACTTAGGTCGTGGAGGCCTGTAGCATGTGCTGGTGTTGTCCCTGATTGAGTCCACACGCTTTGTTACTACAGTGAAAATTGGAGAATAATTGGAAGGAAAGCACGAAAGCTGAACTGAGCTGTACACAGCGACAGCTATGCGATACTGTTCACAGAGCACATCGGCAAGCAGGTCATGTTTGGAAATCAGGAGAACCTTCTCATCCTGTTTTTGGACACAGCAGAAGCGCTCGATGCGACAAATACACACAGTGTGAATTCACCACATGTTTAACACCACTGTTGCTCCTGTAGTCACGGTCATCCATAAGAAAATGTGTAGCTATGAAAAAATGATTCTCAGGGTGAATTCAGAGTTTCTTTGGGCTATGACTTCTAGGAAACAGAAAGTGTGCCCTTTCTCTCGGTCTGCCAGAAAAGGTGTGTGTTTCTCTTTCATTTCTCACACCGCCCAGAACCAGACAGACTCATACTGAGAAGTGGGAACAATAACATCTGCCATGTTTGGGCCTGCCCCTGGGGCCCGGGCGTGTTCCATAGTATCTGGCAAAGCTCATGACTTCTTAAATGAACATTAAGTGAAACGTTATAATAACTCAAGAACACAACGGCTGCTAAACTAAACTGTCAATCAGTGAGTGCAGTTACACTTTTGCTCTAAGAAAGAGCTGTTCTCATGATTTAAGTCCAACCTTAAGAACAGTCTTCATGAATAAGACCCAGGTGGCCCAGCTGCTTAAGTCTCCATTTGTAGGTCTCGACTAGACTTCTGCAAATAATATTGATGATTAGGACCCCCCCCCCCCCCCTTCCCAGCCACCCCCCTCCCCCCATCAAAGGGCCTGAGGCTTTATTTGGGGTTTATATCAATTCGATTTCAATTCAACTTAGGAAATGAATTGCCATTTAATTCATGATTTTAAATACGTGCTCTGATTTTTTAAACTAACTTACTAAACTGAAACACAGAACGAGGTTGTTAATTGACCCAAACCCTAGTTTTACCGCACAGTGACCAGAACAGGATTTTTAACAGACTCAAATCCTGGTTTGACCAAACAGTGACCAGAACAGGGCTGTTAACTGACCGAAACCCTGGTTTGACTGTACAGTGACTGGAATGGGGATTGTTGAGTTGACAGACCCAAAGCCTGGTCTGGCCGCACAGCTGAGTTTGTCGCTGCTCTGCTCACCGGAGTTGTCCTCGTCCTTGCGGATCTTGAGCTTGACCAGGTCTTCGCTCTGCTGCAGGATCTGCACCGCGTCCTCCATGGAGCAGTTCTCCAGCCGGATGTTATCTATGGCCAGCAGCTTATCTCCTGGCTCAAGTGTGCCAGTTCTGAACAGGGGGAAGGAGGGAGGGAGAGGGAGAGAGAGCGACAGAGTGTAAAAGGGAAAGAGTTACTTTCCATAAGCCATAGCTGCATATATATTATATTGTTATATATATTGTTAAAATAATGTAATATATTAACAATATCTGCAGGGTAATGACAGTTAGGATGTGAATACTGTATCTCTTTCCTTGTTAAGGAACCCTCTTTTTACAAAGGAGAATCTAATGGTAACTGGTAAGGAGGCTGTATTAGTAACACGCAACACGCAGTGCTGTTCAGCTCTGTCCTCCGAGGCTGAGACGGTTAAACAGACACAGCTGTGGTGAGCACAGACAGGGCCGCAGGACTGACATCCCCCGTGGTGAACACAGACATGACCGCAGTACTGACAGCCAGCCCCCGTGGTGAACACAGACATGACCGCAGGACTGACAGCCGGCCCCCGTGGTGAACACAGACATGACCGCAGTATTGACAGTCAGCCCCCGTGGTGAACATAGACATGACCGCAGTACTGACAGCCAGCCCCCGTGGTGAACACAGACAGGGCCGCAGCACTGACAGCCCCCATGGTGAACACAGACAGGCCACAGCACTGACAGCCCCCGTGGTGAACACAGACAGGCCGCAGCACTGACAGCCCCCGTGGTGAACACAGACAGGACTGCAGGACTGACAGCTGGCCCCTTCCATCACACGCGTGTGCGGTGAGCACACGGAAAACAGCGTTCCTGTCACGTGTTCGTAGGACGTGCTTCCTGCTGACGCTCCCTTCAGCACCCGGGCTGGAGTCAGAACTGGAGCCCCCCTGCGTCATTCTGACACCCCTACGCTGAATTTCTCAGAGGAGTCATGCCCTAGCACATCACGTAAGCCTGCTTAAACATGGAAGCAAGCAATAAGTAATACACAGTGCCCACTACTGTAAGAAATAGTATTCAATGCCAAAGAATTGACAATTCTAACTGACAAGTTCTCTCTTATAGTATGTTTTGAATATAGATAGAGAGAATGTACACACTCAAGTCCCCGGTAGTAAGTGTTAATTCACACATACATTAGGCCAGCATTGTCATGGACTTCATAAGGAAGGAGACAGTGAACAGATCCTACAATGTTCTGAGCTGGAAGGACAGGATGATGGAGTGGACACTGTCTCTCCCTGGTGGACACAACCGGGATAATTTTTTACCATAAAAAAAATAAATAAATAAAAAAGGCAGAATGCTTACAGAGTGCTCAATAAAGCATGTTTGTGCTTATATGAATGAGTGGTTATAATCTCCAGGGATCTCTGATAGAGCAGTGCCCATAGTTTATGGAAACAACCTAAGAGATGAGAACCCTCATGAGTAATCTATTTTTGGAAAATCAGGTCTTTTTAAAACTATACATATTTCTTTGTCTATGATAAAAACTTCAAGTGACGTTTGTAATCCGTGGAGTGTAAATATTATTCTTCTGAAACAGACAGCAGAATGAACCGAAGTCAAACAATATAGAACAAACCTGAAAAGTGCAAAATACAAAGAATAATTAGGGTGCACTGAAAATTTAACATTACTTAATAAATTTAATTTTACCCTCCCCCATGGGGATGACGTCTTTCAGATGAGACGTTAAACCAAGGTCCGGACTCACTGTGGTCATTAAAAGATCCCACGGCACTTATCGCTAAGAGTAGGGGGTTCCCCCGTGTCCTGGCTAAATCCAAGATCTAGCTCTCGCAAACTTCCACCAAAATCATCC
This sequence comes from Anguilla anguilla, assembly GCF_013347855.1. Taxonomy (NCBI): domain Eukaryota; kingdom Metazoa; phylum Chordata; class Actinopteri; order Anguilliformes; family Anguillidae; genus Anguilla; species Anguilla anguilla. The sequence goes on from NC_049213.1 coordinate 1,434,521, forward strand.
CCAGATTTAATTGGCTAAAATATGTTCTCTCCCTCTCCACCGTCACTAATGTGTGGTGAGCTTTCTGGCGCAAAATGGCTGCCGTGCATCACCCAGGTAGGTGCTACACATTGGTGGTGGGTGAGGTGAGTTCCCCCTGACTGTAAAGTACTTTGAGCATTCGGAAAGGTGCTATATAAATGCAAGGATATTATTATATATTACACTTGACTGACAATAGTAGCTTAATTTGTTTGGTCTGTCATTTCAGGTTTATGCCTATGTCCTGAAGTACTGCCTGGACCAGACTCACTCTGTTCAAATACCAAGTTCACTTACTCCCCAAATCACATGTGAAGCATACATTTCATAACTTCAACTTTTCATTCTGGAAATCTTTGTTAAAATAAGTAATGGAATATTTTTGATAATGTATACATTTTTCTTATAATTAAAATGATAAGCTATCGATGAGTGTATGATAGTCCAATTACACACTTGCTCACAAGCTCCCTGTTTCATGGAAATTTTCATCAAATAAAATAAACATTAAATATGAATGTTCTATGCAAACTGCTGCAGACAAATGTAATCTCCTGTGGTTGTGTAGGAGTTTGTTTTAAGTTCTGCTTTTGTCTTTTGCTCTGGGGTTAAACTAAGATCCTTTTTGTAATAGTACTGGGGTGTTATCACCAGATTCCAAGTCAAATTCCAACTAAAACTGGTTAAAAAAACAATTAAAAACAGCCCCTATTCAAACCACAGCTTTATTGGAATCATTTTCTGCACAATTACATACGGAGCCAGGAGGTGGATCTAACATCTGTCTTTTTTGGCTATATAGCCTGATAAGTACAAGACATTTAAAACCATCATTGTCACCGTGAGTACTGTTCATTAGGCCACTGCTCAAGCAAATACTGAATTAAAAAATGAGACACTTTCTGCTTATGTTTGTAAAATAAATTAAGACAACCCCATTAATTAAGAATGTATTACAATAATTATTCCAAACCTTTCTTGCCTAGTTGGTATACTTTTCAGATGAAATCATGGGTTGTGATTTTTTTTTGTCCTTTTTAAAAAATGTACTGCCCGGTTGTGGTCAGACACTGTCTATGGCTCAAGAAATTATCTGAAACTGGAAAGGTGCTCATTCACAGTCCATTACACCACCCTAGTCAGCAATTCCTCCACCATAATAAAATCCTGCCCAGCACATATAAATTCACCCACCAGAAAACAAAAACAGCTCATAAACTATGCACAATCCAAAATAAGACATGTACATAAGTAAATTTCCACATAAATATTGCTCATCTAATATGCATGTGTATATATACAAGTAGGGGACCAACAGCAGTGAAGGATTGTAATAGCTCTGTAATGATGTGGGGTCAGTTTTTGCACTCAAACCATTAGAAGCCAAGGTTGAAGTCCATCATTACTTCTGATGGGTCATTACAGAGAGATCATCGTCACGATCATTGAGCATGTCTTTGCTCCAGAGAGGGGTATCTTTCTAAACAGCGTGAGTAGCCACCCCTGTGGACAGAGGAACAGGACACTGCTGCTACATGTAGGTCATCAGTCCCGAATCCAATCCAGAATGTAAGGGATGTTGTGATGGCAAGTTTTTTACTTTTTGATCAAAGAATTCGGGTCCCTGACAGTCTGTGCCACGAAACACACAAACCAAAACTGGGCTTGTGTGGTGCCTGTTTTCTGTCCGCTACCCCACCTGCACTTCCATACAGCTGATTCTTGTGATGGATTTCCTAAACAGAAACGGTATGTCTGGGCACAGCCTCTGTGCACCACTTCTCACAGTGAACCTTCTGAAACTTCTAAAAAAGGATCCCTCTCTAAATTCTGACTTTAATCAGGAATGCTGGGAACTGGTGTTTTATGATCACACAGGCTAATAATAATAATAATAATAATAATAATAATAATAATAATAATAATAATAATAATAATCTGGTGACAGTGCTCAGTTAATAATCTTAGAAACATAATGACCAACTATTGCAAATAAATCTTGAAGCAGTCTTCTGGGAACAATACCCATGAAGAAGAAGCTGAGTTAATTGAAGCTATAATAGCATCAAGATCCTTGGGTGTAATTTCAGTAGAAGATTCTGTAGTTCTGTGCCATTGACCTTACCTGTGTGCCATGCTCCCCTTAATGTCAGAGATGATCAGCGGTTCATCCCTACCTGTGTGCCCTGCTCCCCTTCTTAATATCAGAGATGATCAGCAGTTCATCCCTACCTGTGTGCCATGCTCCCCTTAATGTCAGAGATGATCAGTGGTTCATCCCTACCTGTGTGCCCTGCTCCCCTTAATGTCAGAGATGATCAGCGGTTCCTCTGTACCTGTGTGCCATGCTCCCCTTAATGTCAGAGATGATCAGCGGTTCATCCGTACCTGTGTGTCCTGCTCCCCTTAATGTCAGAGATGATCAGTGGTTCATCCCTACCTGTGTGCCATGCTTCCCTTCTTGATGTCAGAGATGATCAGCGGTTCATCTGGCTTCTTGCTTGCTTTCGGGGGCAGAAGAGAGACAAAATTACACACACATAAACACACATACAAAAGCCAAGAAATACAGACATGAACACCTATAAACACTGTATTTGCAATATGTATACTACATATGTAGCTTGCGTGTTATAAAAAAATTATACATCCTTAATCAACTAATCTCTCTGTGATTCAATGAGAAAGATGTTATGAGTCAAAAGGCAGACAGTATCCATTTTTAAAACATGGAGGAGGTTTATTTCTGTAACTCTCTTTGAAGTCTGTAACACTTTTAATTAATTAAAACTGCGAGAGCAGTCAACTGCTCCCGGCTTCATGAAAGAAAGAGAGAGAGAGAAAAGCAGCGGACCAGGAGAGGAAGTATGGCCTCTAATAAAAAAGAGGTTAACTGATACGAGGCATTTCCAGGTGAGCTGGGAGAGACAACGAGCGGCCCATCCCTCAGCTCTCCAGAGAAAATGACCCCTGACTGCAGATAGCCTGGGAAAAAGTATTTTTCCACAAACGCTGCTTCAGGAATCGCACATCCCAGGATACCTCATGGATCTGCCCAGGGCTATCGTCCCTGTTCCCAGATGAAAAATTCCCACACATGACTTCGAGCAGAGCTGGGTGGTCTATCCTGGATGAGCCCCACAGCCAGACAGCACCAGCGGGAGAAAACACTGAACACAACAGCCAAAATTATGCCAAAAGGGAACTGGGAAAAGCTGACCATAACGACCATACTGTAGAACCAAGAGCAGCAAAAAGCACCACCATGTCAAACATTACTGTCTTATTTAACATATGGGACAGCCTAGTGTATGTGGATTACACAGTACAATTACTGTCCTACAGAATTTAAAAGTATCACAGCTTGCTCCCATGCAAATAATATAGAAAAACTGGAAAAGCATCTAAATAAATGGCAGGATTTTGTGCCTCGCCATTCAAAATATGCTAAGTAACATTCAACCAACTATCTGTTAAACTATCAGCAGACAGAAAAAAACAGAAAACTGAATTACATTAAAAGAAAATGGGTTAGAGAAATTAAAATGCATCTTTACTTCAAAGCAATATGGTCATAATGTGCATAATTAGTCCTCTTTCCAAAACAAATTTGTCATGGTTCTGTGGTTTGTCTTTTTGGGCCGCCAGATGGCGGCACTTAAGTTTTTAGTTCTCTTCCTTTACCCTGTTTAATTGTATTATTGTTTTCAATTATTCAATTATTGTTTTTTTTTGGTTGTCTCGTTTTCCCTTCCCTCTCTGTGGCCTGATTGTGCATTGTGCCCTCCTGTGTCTCGTTAGTGTCTTGTCTATTTAAGTTCTTTTCTTCCCTGACTCAGGTGCTGGATCCTTGTGTGTTTCTGGTTGTGTTTTCGCGTGTGTGTTTCCGCATGTTTTTCCTGCCTCTGTATTTCCACCCGTGAGTTCCTGCCCTGCCCAAGTACTGTTTTGCTGTTTTCTTTTTGAAGAACTTTTGAGTTTTTTGGATTTGCCCTGATTTGTTCCTGAGTTTTTGTTATTAAAATCTTCATTTCATTTACCGTTTGGAGTTTTGAGTTTTTTCCCCCACTCTGCTTTTGGGTCCTAACGTTCGCGTGACACAATTTTATGCCACCAATTCAAGCAATGAAAGAAGCAAAGTAAATAAAAAAGACTGAATTCACCTCTACATGAGAGGGAAATGAGCCATCTCCTGCAGAGATTGTCACATAACATGCATGTGATATGATTCTGATTGATTCTGTAACCCCAGCAGATCCCTGTGGCTCTCCAGAACCAGGGCTGGGGACCCCAGCAGACCTTGTGGCTCTCCAGGACCAGGGCTGGGGACCCCAGCAGACCCTGTGACTCTCCAGGACCAGGGGTCCAGGACCAGGGCTGGGGACCCCAGCAGACCCTGTGGCTCTCCAGGACCAGGGCTGGGGACCCCAGCACGTTGAACTTTCACGTTGAACTGTATAGTTCTCTTCAGTGGCCGTGTATTTCTTACATAAAGACTGCAAACCCCAAAGAACACATTCAACCATGACCTCTGTGTTTGTAATTGTACAGTTGATTGTTCTGTCACAACTGCAACTACAGAGTCAAAGCTTTCACACGTCCAAATTCGCACAACTGTGACACAGACTACTTCATTTTCTCCTTGACTGTTCACTGTTCTCCTTGATCAGATCAGATCATAAAGACATCAGTGTTAAAAAAAAAAAAAAAACACAGAAGGGGAAGTGAGTCTAATATAGTCTAGTCTATACACTACACTGCAAAAAATAACTCTCTTATCAGGTGTTTTAGTTTTAAAATCTTTTTTTCTTTCTCTCAAGTAGAAAATATTAGCTTGCTTTCAGTTACTTTTTTCTTGACAAGTGAAGATGGCAAATCTTGAAATAAGCCAAACTGTCTCACCTCGTTGGCAATCGTTTTATCCTACTTAGCAAACAATAACTGAAATAAGATTAAGCCTAAATATAAGACTAATATACTTAAGATATTATTATTTTTTGCTTTTTGCAGAGTGTGGTATCAAGGACAGAAATAGCAGCAGGGAGAGTCTAGCAGAGAGAAAGACGCAGAGCGAATATTTCTCCGTGCATTATGGCAGGCGTTCACTATGCCACGCTGGAAAAGAAGAAAACGCAGAAAAACAAAAAGGAGCTGGGAGCAGAAGCTCGGGGTGTGATGAACACATCATCTGCAGCGCTAATAACAAGCTCAGACGTCTCAGCTAAAAGAAGCAGGAAAACACAGAAAAATATGCCAGGAGCACGTGTGAGAATAGAACCAAAATAATGAGAATATATTGTGGAAAAGATTATGGGGAAAGATCTAGTTTAATGAGAAGTATCCTACCAACAGCCCTGCATGCAACAAAATATATTTTTCAATGTATGGAGGTGCCAGTATATTGCCATAGTTCATTTGTGATTTTGTGTGACTTTGAACCTTGGCAGACCCTTGGTGGGTCGGGGGATGGGGGGGTGGGGGGGCACAGATTTGCATTCGCCGAGAGGCTCACCGCTAATGGTGATGCCCAGCTCCACTCCTTTCTTCTTGGGAAGCTTCACGTGGAACGTTCCACTGCTGGGAACCACCGACTCTACGGGGGGGAGGGGGGAGGGGGGAGGGGGAACACACACACTGTTCAGAGCTTTGTATGGCCAGAGGGCCTATCTCTAATAAAAACATATGGGGAATCTTTTGCAGTTTTTGTAGACCTATAAAGTGTTTGTTAGTGGCATGAAAACACCCGTTTGTATGAATTACATGCTTACATTTTAAGGACCTTTTTTTATAAATAGGATTTTGTTATCTTTATCAACAACCAGCAGTAACCGTGCAGTGTATTAAAATGGGTAAGGAGCTGGTCTTGTGACTTAGAAGTCACAGGTTCAATTCCCTTGTGGGAGACTGCTGTTGTACCCTTGAGCAAGGTACTTAACCTGCATGCTTCAGTATATATCCAGCCTTATAAATGGATGCAATGTAAATGCTGTGTAAAAAGTTGTGTAAGTCGCTCTGGATAAGAGCGTCAGCTAAATATATGTAATGTAATGTAAGCTGGACCTTATCTAAACATAGCTCAATGCCAATATATTGCATTGTCAATGTAGATGGCATCATTTTTAATGAAAAAATTGCTTTCTTTGATTTAATGCTTGCATTTTTGCAACAGTAATAATGAGCTTAAAAAGGCACAATTGTGTATGCTACTTCATTCTGTTGACAGTCCATAACTCCAAGGTTCTGATGTATTATCATAAAAAACAAGCCATTCAACCCATCAAGGCTTAATATCTAGAGTTTAGAGAATATTCAGCACTCCAAAGGTCTCTGCTCTACAACACGACTTGGCAAACCATTCTACTAAGTGATAACTCTCAACGTAAAAACTTCCTGGTAGCAGTGTGAAATTTCTTTACTTTCTGATTTTTGATAGTTAACTAATAACACAAATGAATAACAATCGTAGTATGCAGAAAGAAAACACAGAAATGGGTCATATCCTTTTATAATCCTGTACTTCAGATGCACCACATTACATACATACTTTTCATAAACAACTACCATAACCATAAATCACACTCCGTATCTATGACACTCATTCAGTTTCAAAGTTTGGAAAGTATATTTGAAATATCCAGCTGTTAAACCCAAATGTGAAAGAAATGTCTAACTTCAGAAATGTCCCACATAAATGAAATGAGACCATGTGATGGTCAAGGGCTGGTACCGCAAAAGCATATTAAATAAATATCTAATTATATCTCTAAATAAATATCTCTGAGCTGAGGAATGTTCTTCTACCAGCACTCTCAGAGTAACCCTAACCCTAACCCTTATCAGTCAAATTTGGGGCTTCAGAAACCATGACTTTCCAAATTTCACTGACTTCCTCTACTATGACCAACTCATAATATACACTACATGGCCAAAAGTATATGGACACCTGACATCCAACGTCTCATGCAAAATTATGGGTATTAATATGGAGTTGGTCCACCCCTTGGTCCTATAACAACTTCCACTCTTCTGGGAAGGCTTTATACAAGATGCTGGAGCATTGCTGCAGGGATTTGATTCGATTCAGCCAGAAGAGCACTAGTGAGGTCGGGCACTGATTGATTGATTAGGCCTGGATTTCCAATTGACCCCCAAAGAGTTGGATGGGGTTGAAGACAGGGCTCTGTGCAGGCCTGTCAAGGCCTTACACACCGATCTCAACAAAATCATTTCTATATGGACCTAAACCCATTTCCATGGCATGTGGCTGCCACCCATACCCATAGTATCCTGTAGTCACCAGTTTTCTTCCAGCATGGCTGAAACACAAAACATCTGCAGGATATTGTGTTCCACTGCATGCTTACACTGAGGGAGAGCTGGAGAACCAGAAATCACATAAGAGCCTTCGATAAAAGCCTGATACTGTGAGTACATTAAAAGTAACTGAGTGATACAGCGATAAATACACTGCCCCTTTACAGTATATTAAAGCTTTGCTGCAGTATATTAAAGTTCAGTGAGTAGCACTGTTGCTTCACAGCAAGAAGGTCCTTGGTTTGAATATCAGCTGGGACCTTTCTGTCTGGAGTTAGCATGTTCTCCCCATGTCTGCGTGGGTTTCTTCTCGCAATCCGAAGACATGCAGGGTAGATGAACTGCAGTGTCTGAATTGCCCCTAGGTATGAGTGTGTGAGTGAACAGGGTGTGTATGCGCCTTGCGCTGGACTGGCGACCTCTCCGGGGAGTATTACTTAATACATGCTGGGATATGCTCCAGCACCACCTGTGACCCTGTCCAGGAATAAGCAGGTTAGATAGTGGACGGAAATAACTTGCAATGGGACTGCAGATTTATTTTAGCTGTTTGGGCTCGGACGGCGTTGCCAAGCTTATTTCAAAATAACTTACTTTTTCATTTTTTTTCTACTTCATTTTCAATTTCCCGAAATCTCTACACAGTCACAAACAATTCATCATCACAATCAGGTTTTGTCAGCCTAAGAAAATCAGATATACACAAGGTGTGGAAGAAAAGAGGAGGAAATCTCAAACCTGCCACATCAAATTCAATCTCCAGAGTGACTTTATTGGTCAGAGCGGCGTCTCGGAGCAGCTGATTGGCCTCCTCCAGTGTTCCGTCCTCTGTGGGAATGCTGTTGATTGACAGGAGCCTGTCTCCCACCTGGAGCAATCCGCACCTGTGGGACACAACAAGAACACATGAGACTGATGCGTTCCCAAATCCACATCAAAGATTAGGTTCATCATCTCAGACTTCAAACCGTGACAACATGAGGAATTTTTATCCGCAGATCTCTGGCTGATTTAAATGTGGCTGACAGTCACCCTTTGTTTTCTTGGTTGGATTTTCTGCCAGCAACCATTTTCTGGCCAACAGTACAACGAGCTGCCACAGTGGTCCTCCAGCAGACTGGCAGGGCAAAGCAGCTTTGAGGAGCACCTGCTGTTAGAGAGTGTGAAACAGCGTCTGAGTGGCCCTGCCCCTTGGCTTACTGCTGTAGTGTTAGCAGTGCTATGTTGCTGTTCCTAAAGGTGCTGGCTTGCTTGACATATAAAAGTCATGACTGAGATCAAAAATATTCCTACTTTTTTATTTTATTATATTTTTTATATTCATCCCCAAAGTTGACTTACACATATACTTAAGTGAGACTTGCATTTCCCAAAAAAAACGTCAAAACAAGACTGGAGCTCAAACCTGCTCTGACGGGTGGACCAGTGAGCTGAGTGACAGGGTGAGGGTTAGGGTTAAAATGAGTGACAGGGTGAGGGTTAGGGTTAAAATGAGTGACAGGGTGAGGGTTAGGGTTAAAATGAGTGACAGGGTGAGGGTTAGGGTTAAAATGAGTGACAGCGGTAACACCAGAGTCTCTTTGTCTCTCATGCAGGCGCTCTGCTGTACAGGCGCTCTGGTGTACAGGCGCTCTGGTGTACAGGTGCTCTGGTGTACAGGCGCTCTGGTGTACAGGTGCTCTGGTGTACAGGTGCTCTGCTGTACAGGCACTCTGCTGTACAGGCACTCTGGTGTACAGGCGCTCTGGTGTACAGGTGCTCTGGTGTACAGGCGCTCTGGTGTACAGGTGCTCTGGTGTACAGGTGCTCTGCTGTACAGGCGCTCTGGTGTACAGGCGCTCTGCTGTACAGGTGCTCTGGTGTACAGGCGCTCTGGTGTACAGACGCTCTGGTGTACAGGCACTCTGGTGTACAGGCGTTCTGGTGTACAGGCACTCTGGTGTACAGGCGCTCTGCTGTACAGGCGCTCTGCTGTACAGGCGCTCTGGTGTACAGACGCTCTGCTGTACAGGCGCTCTGGTGTACAGGCACTCTGGTGTACAGGCGCTCTGGTGTACAGGCACTCTGGTGTACAGGCGTTCTGGTGTACAGGCACTCTGGTGTACAGGCGCTCTGCTGTACAGGCGCTCTGGTGTACAGGTGCTCTGGTGTACAGGCACTGTGGTGCTCTGCTGTACAGGTGCTCTGGTGTACAGGCGCTCTGCTGTACAGGTGCTCTGGTGTACAGGCGCTCTGCTGTACAGGTGCTCTGGTATACAGGTGCTCTGCTGTACAGGTGCTCTGGTGTACAGGCACTCTGGTGTACAGGCGCTCTGGTGTACAGGCACTCTGGTGTACAGGCGCTCTGCTATAGGCATCAGAGCAATGGGGACACACTGAACTGCCACCTGCCTGAAGCAGCAGGTGCTGTACTGAGACAGGACCCAGTCACAGCCTCTGAGCACCAATCAAACACTTCGCTTTCTAAATGAGACAAATAAATGATCACATAGAGAAAGCCTGAACAACCAGAAATTATTTTGAATGCAGCTAAAATTGTTGAGTGCAGCAATGCTGATGCAGTTCAAAAATATTTTTAGCAGATAGTTGTAGCCCAGACACACATATTCAAATATCTGGATTAAGACAATGCGACACAAGGTGAGCATTGCTGCCAACCGTCATCACCTCTTTCCTGTGGTAAGCACACGGTCTGAGATGCTCGGGGGGCGGGGTTATTGGCAGAGAGGCTTGGAGGCCAGACGGGGTTCGAGGGGGGATGGCAGCTAATCACGAGCTTCTTGCACACGGTATAAATCTATGCTTGCTTTCACCGGAACTACACTTTTTATTGTGTCCAACGTAAATAGCATGATGCTCAATTAGCGACAACTAAGCAAATTATTTGATAAACTTCCTAGAGAAACTTTTTCTTTGAGGTTCATGTCTTATAAGCCACGAGAGGGAGGTCAAAGGAACAAATGTGTATTTCTCAAAAGCGGATTTCTCAAGAAATGGTTATGCACTATGGCTGCCAGGTTTAGAGTTTCTCAAAATGACACAACCTGCACAGCTGGAGGCGTAATCGCGAACGAGGTCAGCAGCTGTTCACATCAGTTACTCTGACTGGATTATACTGCCCAGTTGGTACCACAAACCAAACCTGTCCAAATAATTTGAAAAGTGGACATTCCAGCCAAAAACTGGACGTCTGGCACCCCCATTATGCACCGAACATTGTAATCTAATGGGAAAATAAAGTGTGGCACAATTTAAAGGCGGCAGGTTTTTAAAAACAGCACTTGCCGGTCCTGGGGTGTGCTCAAGGTTAAATCCCGACCTTGAATCTCACTGGGTGTGTGTAAATCCTCCAGTGTGAACCATGCAGTCCTGGCCCAGATACCCAAGTAATATAAACTTCTAATCCAGCTTGATAAGACTGCCAACAGGACTTCCTATGAAGTACAAAGAGCCTGCCGTTTTAAGTTTGAGGAGCCCGATAGCCAAGCCCCTCATCAATTAAACATATCAAACACTTGTCTGCATTCCAGCTACTGGTGATGTATAATAAATGAGTAGGAAAGGCCAGATGAAGCAAGAGGACCCTGCGGTGTGTGTGTGTGTGTGTGTGTGTGTGTAATCACACCGTCCATGTCGTCAGTGATGGCGGGACATTCTGTCCGGGCTCTGACAGCAAAGTGGCCCGGCCCACGATGAGAGCAAACTGTACAGGGCCGGATTTCGACAGAATGACCAACGACGTTTACGCCAGGAAACTCAAACACCGGCCCAGGGGGGCCGCAGCGTCTGCTGGGTTTTTGTGCGTAACAGCTGTAATTGTCAAATTTAATTCTTTAATTGGCTGAAGAGTCAACACAACATGTTTACCAAACCCAGACTGAAAGAAAACCATAAATCCTGCAGATACTGTGGCTGCTGCAGCCAGGGCTGGATCATACCAGTAATGGACCCCTGGGCAAAACACTTCAGAGCCCCCCAAGTGGTAAATTATGCAAACTAATGCGTGTAAAACTATTGGCCCATAGAGCCTATTGGTCTGAGGCTCTTGGGTGGTAAGACTGCAGTCAGACGCCTCTAACCTTAAGCACCGCATCATGGTGGGAACAAACAGGATGACAGAGGCTCCATTCGAACGACACGTCCCTCTCAGTCCCCAAGGGAACAATGATACCTGGCAACGCCGGCACAGCTTTGGGGTGTGACTGCTGTTTAATACTGACACAAGCGTTATTCTCTCCAAGTTGGTGCAATCAGTTCTGCTGATTGCAATATTTGGAAGTTTATCGCTACAAGTGTTCACACAAAATGTGGAAACAAATCTTTTGTGTATTCTTAATCTTGTTTGAGCCGTAAATCCTTAACTTATGTCATGCAGTCAAATTTATCAATCAGTCACTAAACTGAAATCATTGCAGCTCAGTTGCTGTTATTAAAATGAAGGAGTGCACTCATTAGAAAGCAAAACAGCCCCCTAGTCCTCCCCCAGTCTGTGATCACAATCTCTCCCAGTCACCCCCAGTCTGTGATTATAATCTCCCCCAGTCCCCCCAGTCTGTGATCACAATCTCTCCCAGTCCCCCCCTAGTCTGTGAGCACAATCTCCCCCAGTCCCCCCCAGTCTGTAATTACAATCTCCCCCAGTCTGTGATTACAATCTCCCCCAGTCCCTCCAGTCTGTGATCACAATCTCCCCCAGCCCCCCCCCCCAGTCTGTGATCACAATCTCCCCCAGTCTGTGAGCACAATCTCCCCCAGTCCTCCCCAGTCTGTGATCACAATCTCCCCCAGTCCTCCCCCAGTCTGTGATTACAATCTCCCCCAGTCCCTCCAGTCTGTGATCACAATCTCCCCCAGCCCCCCCCCCCAGTCTGTGATCACAATCTCCCCCAGTCTGTGAGCACAATCTCCCCCAGTCCTCCCCAGTCTGTGATCACAATCTCCCCCAGTCCTCCCCCAGGCTGTGAGCACAATCTCCTCCAGTCCCCCCCAGTCTGTGATCACAATCTCCCCCAGTCTGTGAGCACAATCTCCCCCAGTCCTCCCCAGTCTGTGATCACAATCTCCCCCAGTCCTCCCCAGTCTGTGATCACAATCTCCCCCAGTCCCCCCAGTCTGTGATCACAATCTCCCCCAGTCCTCCCCAGTCTGTGAGCACAATCTCCCCCAGTCCTCCCCCAGTCTGTGATTACAATCTCCCCCAGTCCCCCCAGTCTGTGATCACAATCTCCCCCAGTCTGTGAGCACAATCTCCCCCAGTCTGTGAGCATAATCTCCCCCAGTCCCCCCAGTCTGTGATTACAATCACCCCCAGTCCCCCCTAGTCTGTGATCACAATCTCCCCCAGTCCCCCCAGTCTGTGATCACAATCTCCCCCAGTCCCCCCAGTCTGTGATCACAATCTCCCCCAGTCTATGAGCCCAATCTCCCCCAGTCCCCCCCAGTCTGTGATCACAATCTACCTCAGGTTTAAACCCCTAGACCACAGAACTGCAAATCGCAGAATTGACCTTCAAAAAAGGAATCTCTGCTTTTGCACAGAATTTTGCATTTTCTGCCTTGTCAGATGGTCTTCAATGCACTTTACATACCCTTAAAAAACCTATTAAAAAGTGGGGAGGGTTGTGCTAGGAACACTGTGCTGAGTAAGTAACCATCATATTAACGTTTTAGTTTAGCCATTAATATACCCCAAACTAACACTGTTTTCTAGCCTTTAGTTCACCAATTTAGTACACCATCAAACTTAAAAGTAGTCTAAGCTTCTAACGTCAAAGGTCAAAGAAATTAATAAAATCTGCCTGTCCATCCATTATCTAACCAGCTTGTCCCTGGACAGGGTCACAGCTTCATTTAGAAGGATGTGATATAGACAGTATCTCAATGGGATTAAACCAGGGCAGTAGCTCAAGTGAACTAGCAGAGCTCTGTGTGTGACAGTATGGCCTATAGCCTGGCCTAGGCTCTGGAGAGTCAGGGATTTAAACTCATAAGACTATAGGCTAAATGACTAGAGATAAGAGTACTAGAGACTAGATTGGAATAATTTTAGTCAGTGCTGCATGTCTTTTTTTCAACCAGTTCATCATTATCATTGGCAGGGAGGTTGAACGTTGGGCTTGCAATGCAACCTCAATGGGATTAATCCACACAAAAACAAAATTGTCATCTGGGCTCACTTTAACAGGTCATTTAACAAGGAAATATACAAAATCTTTTAAAAATTAAGCAAAGCCATTAAATTATTTGAAAAGTGCACTGACAGTTCAACAATGTTATTTTTTATTTTAGAAGTCAGAAATTATTATGATAATTTGAAAATTTGTTTATGAGCATTTGTGCCTGGACTTCACCAAAATCACTGGGGTCATTATAAAAAATCTAACCACATTGAAGGCATTATTACACATTTCATCACAAGAAAAACTCACTGATAAATTTTTTAGATGTTAATTACTTATTTATTGATATGATGGTATATTTTTGTGTCCTAAAAACATTACAGCTGCCAGCACCCTGAATAACTTAGCACTCTAAAGCCATTTCAGAAGCAAAATGGCACAAAAAAACAGCACACGCTATCTTATTCAAAATAACCCCAGAAGGGATTTTGTATTGGTGAAATGGAATGTTATTCAAATTGTAGCCAACCCCTGTCTTGACATCATCCTCTCAGGAAAAGGCACTATAAAACGTTTTTGCTATGTAATTGTGATTACTTTATTAATTTTGCATGTTTGACCATATCTTGTTCGACTTTCAGTTTTTGTCTAGTGAGTTTGTTTGCTGATTGGATTTTGTGTTTGACCATTGTCATGTTCTATTCAACTCTAATTCTGGCCTTAGTCCTTCTAGTCTCTGCCCAGTGTGGATTTTGTGTGTTTGACTCTATTTCGTTCAATTCGACTTGACTCTCGTTAGCCTCTCTGTTCACTGTTAGTAAGAGCGTTTTTTTATTTATTATTTGTGAAGGTGACTCTGGGTGGAATTTAAAATCTCTATTGGGGATACGCTATTCGGGCTCTTGGTCTCAGCCTGCAGATTAAGTATACCGAATCTCAGTGTTTAAAGCCGCCCCGTACCTGGCAAGCCTTCGAAGACTAGCCAGGTTAGTTGATTCTGGATAGGCAGATAGGGACCGGAGTTACTTGTCAGTCTGCAGTGATCATTTACTTTACCTATTACCCACTCTTTTCCCTTTTCCATCATAAACAGTCAAAATGGCTGCTGCTGGCAATCCTCCTTGTAATCGGGTCAAAGTTTTAGAAACATTTAATTCCATTGAGCTTTTAAAAATGAATAGTCTCAATCGCGAGGGCATCACAATAATAGTAGAAGGCACAGGAATGCAGTATATGCTCCCAAGCTTCTTTCTTGGCTTTTGAAGCGATCCAAAAATGCGACTCCACATTTCCATTTAATAAGGTCTTTCCTTTCATGAACCACTTGAGCAAAAACTAAAAGCTGTACTTGCATCCAGTTTGGTTTTCGTGTTTTCATTTTCAGGACAATGTAGCATCACATTTGATGTTGCTAGCCTAATAATTAAAAGGATGTTTAAATACACACTGACTCATTATTCTACGAGCTGCCAGACATGTAAGAGGCTGAAAATTAGCCAAATATATAGTTGACTAGTCAGTATATTATTTTTGGTTTCATGTTAAATCAGCAACAAATCTTTATTTGAGTATAGCAACATGATTAGTAGCTTGCTTCTGGCTACAGTATTTCTATGATGAATTTGCTGACACAGACCCATCCCCTATCAACCAATCACAGTGAGCATAGCAGGTAAGCTCATTCATGAAACATAACCTCATTCATAGCAATGAGGTCAACCCAGCCCCTCCCCATTCCTCAGTAAAAGTTGGTCACAGGAACTTTATGAATACAGGTTTTAAGAGGACACTCTTAGGAGCTTTAAGTGGCACTTAGGAGAACTCTTAGCGCTAAGATAAAATGTTTTGTGAATACGGCTCCAGGGTCACCAGTCTGACAGCCATTGATTTACTGACGTCAGTCTGCAGAAACTTTCCTCATCTTGCCAAGAGGGGTCGGGGCAAGAGAAAATTACTGAACCAGACATGGGTTTCGCTACTTCATTTAAAATTATTTCTTGTGATTCCCAATTGCTTCAGCCAGACATCATTTGCGCCAATGTGAATAGCATGTTTTTGTTTTGATAATTTACACTTGGTCTTAGCCAGCACTTTTAGATTTGTTCCTATGTCGGTCGCTTCCGCCCCAGGAGTACATTGAACTCTCTGAACTGTGGTGGTTAGAGTCACTATTTTCACATTTCTCAAAATAGAATTTAGAATTACCAGAGCTCTTTCAACAAGCTTCTCAGCAGGTGTGCTGGGAAGGGGAGGAAAACATGAAAACAGGCTTCTCAGCAGGAGAAATAAGAAGCAGAAATGGGAGAGGCAGAGGGGCAAAAGAAGCCACCACTTACATCACATCCAGAGTCTGGCAGACTGCAGCCAGTTAGCTCGTGGATGAACCGGAGATGGTTAGAGCTTGAGATTTTGAAACGCTGATAGCAGCCCAAAAGATTATTTTCGGAGGCAGCAGTCGAAAAAGTGAAGAAAGGATGAAAAACGAAGGAAAAATGATGCTCAGCTGCTGCTGTAGCAAGTAGGCTACGGTGCTCGTATGGTTCAGAAAGCAGACCGGAAAGCATTCCACCATCTTAAATATCTACCCATCCGCCTGCACGGCCTAGTCTTTATTTTAGATCTGTGATGGTGGCATGCCTTGTGTTCCCCTCCATGTTTATGTCTTCTGATTTTACAGCTAGCATGATGAAAGCCATACATTTCTAGAGCAGGGCCAGTCAACCCTGTTCCTGGTGATCTACTGTCCTACAGCTCAGGGGTTCCCTGACCAAATTATTAAGTCCTGTTTTACACAATAGCTGGTTTTAATTGCTGCCAGTGCTGAAAAAACCAGCCATATACAGATAACTGGTCACAAAGGGCAGGAGAACTTTCAGCGCTCGACCAGAGGAAATTCTGTTCAAACTTTCCCCCAAAATTCTGTCAAGTGTCACGGTGCTGAAAGGAAGTTGCAGCATCTGTCACAGGGCAGTTCAGGAGCTGATTTTGTTGATGCACACTGAGGTTTCTTTGTCTTTCTGTGTCCACAGCCACAGCAAAAGGATCACTAATACAATCCCATTCACTGGGCTCTGTCTGGAGGTTAGGGAAGCATTGTCCTAATACCCAAATTTGACATGAAAACCAGAAACAGATTTGGCCCTCGTGGCCACCTCTGATTTTGACAGTGGAAGTGACATGAGAGCCACCTGGAGTGTTTGACCCATCTAAAGCAATGGTGTCCCTTGTTTCTATGGCGCCAGTCTAACTGCACCACTGACAGGACTCCTCAGCACCCTGTCATCGACTCCCCCGGCTACACACCGCCCAGCTTCAGGCCCGACTCCACTCTCTACACACCGTCCAGCTTCAGGCCCGACTCCTCCGGCTACACACCGCCCAGCTTCAGGCCCGACTCCACCCTCTACACACCACCCAGCTTCAGGCCCGACTCCACCCTCTACACACTGCCCAGCTTCAGGCCCGACTCCCCCGGCTACACACCGCCCAGCTTCAGGCCCGACTCCACTCTCTACACACCGCCCAGCTTCAGGCCCGACTCCCCCGGCTACACACCGCCCAGCTTCAGGCCCGACTCCACTCTCTACACACCGCCCAGCTTCAGGCCCGACTCCCCCGGCTACACACCGCCCAGCTTCAGGCCCGACTCCCCCGGCTACACACCACCCAGCTTCAGGCCCGACTCCACCCTCTACACACTGCCCAGCTTCAGGTTTCCAGCATCAGCGGACGGGAGCACCTCACCTCTCAGCGGGACTGTCCGGCTCAATGAAGCGGATGACCGGGGGGGCCGAGAGCGTTTCCGTGGCGAAGATGCCCCCTTGGAGCTGGACCCCGAACCCGTTGAGGGGGTCACCCCTCAGGGTGATCTCGCTGGTCTCCGTGTGCACAATCTGCCCACCAGGCCCCACAGAACTAGACGCCAACGACACTGAGGGGGCAGAAAGAGAGAGAGAGTGGTTGAGTTGGAAAGAGAGAACAGTTGGAGGTGGAAAGAGAGAGCAGTTGGAGGTGGAGAGAGAGAGCAGTTGGAGGTGGAAAGAGAGAGCAGTTGAAGGCAGGAAGAGAGAGGTTGGAGGTGGAAAGAGACAGAGCAGTTGGAGGTGGAAAGCGGTTGGAGGAGGAAAGAGAGTGGTTGGAGGTGGGAAGAGAGAGGTTGGAAGTGGGAAGAGAGAGGCTGGGTTGGAAAAAGAGAGAGGTTGGAGGTGGGAAGAGAGAGGTTGGATGTGGAGAGCGGTTGGAGGTGGACAGCGGTTGCAGTAGAAAAGAAAGCAGTTGGAGGTTGAGAGAAAGCAGATGGAGGTGGAAAGAGAGAGGTTGGAAGAGGAAAGAGAGCAGTTGGAGGTGGAGAGTGGTTGCAGGAGAAGAGAAAGCAGTTGGAGGTGGAAAGAAAGAGGTTGGAGGAAGAAAGAGAGAGAGGTTGGAGGTGGGAAGAGAGAGGTTGGATGTGGAGAGCGGTTGGAGGTGGAGAGCAGTTGCAGTAGAAGAGAAAGCAATTAGAGGTGGAGAGAAAGCAGTTGGAGGTGGAAAGTGAGAGCAGTTGGAGGTGGGAAGAGAGAGTGGTTGGAGGTGGAAAGAGAGCAGTTGGAGGAGGAAAGAGAGAGAACAGTAGGAGTTGGAAAGAGAGAGAGGTTGGAGGTGGAAAGAGAGAGCAGTTGGAGGTGGAAAGAGAGAGCAGTTGGAGGTGGAAAGTGAGAGCAGTTGGAGGTGGGAAGAGAGAGCAGTTGGAGGTGGAAAGAGAGAGCAGTTGGAGGTGGAAAGAGAGAGCAGTTGGAGGTGGAAAGAGAGCAGTTGGAGGAGGAAAGAGAGAGAACAGTAGGAGTTGGAAAGAGAGAGAGGTTGGAGGTGGAAAGAAAGCAGTTGGAGGTGGAAAGAGAGCTTTCAACATACTTTCATTATTATTATTAGTATTGTTGTTGTTGTTAATATTATTCATAAACATGTACATTAATATGAAGAAATATCCCGTTATCGATACTCAGTTCTTTAAGATGATGTAGGATATTATTATTATTACTACAGAATTCTGGGAAGGCAATCCAGTTATTCTCAACCTGCTCTTGATAAAGTATGGATTTCACCATCAGTAATTTAAGCACCTCTCAAAATTGTGAGGTTAATCTCAAAGCCCCTCCAATGAAACTTAAAGATTAACAGCATTATAGCAGGAACTTTTTAACTAGAAATTCTTTTAGGATTAAAATCCCTTTTATTATGATTTTTAGAAGCAAGTTTCAGAAGTTGGCCCCAAGTCTCATGTCCTTTGCAGCACTATGGTCAATTAATGTCAATGACATGAGACTAGTTTGCTGTACCCAAAAATTCAGACTCCATTTTGACCATAAAGTTTGAGAACTGTCTCTTCTGTTGTTCAGTGATCAGCTGTATTAACAGATCAGCTTAGTCACATACTGTTCATATGATAAGGTGATTTCTGACCATAGTAGGCTTGACAAAACCACTGAAAACCATGCTTTTTATGAGTATTTCACACTACAATACTCGCTAAATAAAAGTATAACCTACTGCATTGTTAACTGTGATATTAAACAACTAATCAGTTCTTGTTTGAGTAAAAAGCTGATTACAACATTGTCCATGCAACAGGTGAGAGGTGTTGAATGAAAGTCTACTAAAGTCTACTACTTTTCAGTTAAGTGGGAGGATATACGGGTAACTTCATTTAAAGACAATGATAACATTTCAGTAATTTACATGGACTCACAACATAATACATCATCACTGGAAGGAATAATTTGGTCAAGAAGTATATAACTATAAATCATGGATCTCAAACTCAAATCCTGCAAGGCCTGACTGCTGGTTTTTAGACCATTCCAACCCTTGATACTTTATTTTTTTAAACAGAAAGCATACAGTCTGTCCCTCTTTCATATGTATAGCGGTGCAGTGAATAGTGCTGTTGAATCCAGGCCGCGCCCACATGTACGCTGGGATAGGCTCCAGCTTGGGCTTTCTGACCGAGAGACCTCAGACATCAGGAATCATTGACTACACCTGCAGCATCATCACGCTGAGCACCAGAGCCCCCCCGGGTTGCGTGTTCAGCCCACTGCTCTTCACACCCATGACTGTTCTGCCAAGAATAGCTAAAATCACATCATCAAGCCTGCTGACAACACGACAGCTGTAGGCCTTATCACCAACAATGATGAGTCAGTATACAGAGATGAGCTGGATTAGCTGGAAGATTGGGGCAATAACAACAACCTGCCTCTTAATGGAGATACAAAACAAAAGAGATGTTTGTTGTCTTCAGGAAGGCCCATGCTGGCCACTTCCCACTGCCCAACGGCTTCACCATGGAGACGTTCAGCTCTACCACAGTCCTCGGAGTGTACACTGCAGATGACCTCAACAGGACCCGTAACACCACCTCCCTCGCCAAGAAAGGCCAACGGCTTCTTCACTTCCTATGGAGACTGAGGAGAGCAAGCCTCTCCCTCCATCATCACCACATTCTACAGGGTTACCAGTTTGAGTGTCCTGACCAGCCCTATCACTGCCTGGTACGGGAATCGCAGTGCCACCGACCACAAGACCCTGCAGCAGATAGCAAAGATGGACGGAAGCATTATAGGGGTCCCCCTCCCTCCATTCAGGACATTTATCACAAACGCTGCACAAGCGAGGCCTCCTGTATTGTCAGTGACCCCTCCCACCCTTCCCATGTACCCTTTGCCCCCATCCCCTCCCCCCCCTTGCTGTCTGGAAAAGGTTCTTCAGTATTGGAGGCAGGTCTTCTACCCCCAGGCAGTCAGGTTCCTCAACTCCCTGCTACCTCCCTCCACCCACTCTAGCTGAGACCCCACTCACACTAGCCATCACAGAATTTTATTTTGGAACCCTGTTGCACAGCAACCACTTATGAACTACACCCTTTCCCTCCCAGGGATGGTCCAGACTGATGCCATGTTTTCAGAACTTTATCATATCTGTTACATTACAATCTCTCTCTGGACTGCACCCCTTCGCTCTTTTTGCCCAGACTGCACTCTTTTTGCCCAGATTGCATTTATAATGCTGTGTCAATCCAGTCTATCCATAGAGTACACTGCGGCCACTTTTACTTTAGACTGCCCTGTGTATTTATTTCCCTATATTGCACCGGTCACGTCAACCACATTACGAGTAGTCTTTTGTATAACAGACAGAGAGGTGATCACAGATCACAGGAAACAAGCTTGTAGTACTCAAGTCCAGGACCATGACTTGTGACTCGACTCTGACTCGACCATCTGTGACTTGGGAATTGGCTCGGACTTGAGGATATTTTGGCTTGGTCTTGGACTTGATTTTACTGTATAAAAGGCTATTCATGCTGCACAAATAAAAAGGGAGAATCAAAGCCTTTGTCTCTCTGTACTTTAAATCAATTTTGCAATAGCTGTAAAATGTGATTATTATTTTTTCTTGTAGCCACTTCAGGGCATTAATATGAATACCAAAGAGAGAACTTGGAATGGGACTTAGACTGGTGATTGGGTGACTTGGACCTGGTCTCAGACTCGACTTGGAGTCGAAGTAAGGTCACTTGACACCACAGCCCTCCAGGACCCGGCGTTTGAGACCCCTGGTGTAAATTAGGGAAGGCAGGATTGGTTGGGCATGTGGGGACTACAGAGATAGAAGAGACGGGATACACTTCTCCACGCACGCGAGCTCTTGTGCTCTTTCTTCCTCTGCCTCCTCTTCAGCATGGAGTTACGGGGGCTCATGGGATGGGCGGCACGCGGCAGGGTGGAGGAGTTCTGGCTGGCGAAGCCCGATGTGGCGGTGGACCCGGGCGAGAAGCTGGCGGAGACCAGGGCTGAGGAAACAGAAGGGAAATACAGGTGAGTCCTGATACCAGGGCTGAGGAAACAGAAGGGAAATACAGGTGAGTCCTGAGACCAGGGCTGAGGAAACAGAAGGGAAATACAGGTGAGTCCTGATACCAGGGCTGAGGAAACAGAAGGGAAATACAGGTGAGTCCTGATACCAGGGCTGAGGAAACAGAAGGGAAACACAGGAAGCATTGAAGGTCCCGAAGAACACAGTGGCCTTCAACATTCTTAAATGGAAGTTTGGAACCACCAGAACTCTTCCTAGAGCTGCCCGCCAGCCAAACTGAGCAATCAGGGGAGAAAGGCCTAGGTTAGGGGGGTGACCAAGAACCCAATCGTCACTCTGACAGTGCTCCAGATTTCCTCTGTGGAGATAAGAGAACCTTTCAGAAGGACAACCATCTCTGCAGCACTCTACCAATCAGGCCTTTATGGTAGAGTGGCCAGACGGAAGCCACTCCTCAGGAAAAGGCAAATGACAGTTTGTTTGGAGTTTGCCAAAAGGCACCTAAAGGACTCTCAGAGCATGAGAAGCAAGATTCTCTGGTCTGGTGAAACTAAAATTGAACTCTTTGGCCACAATGCCAAGCGTCACGTCTGGAGGAAACCAGGCACCGCTCAGTACTGGGCCAATACCATCCCTACGGTGAAGCATGGTGGTGGCAGCATCATGCTGTGGGGATGTTTTTCAGCAGCAGGAACTGGGACTAGGACTAGTCAGGATCGAGGGAAAGATGAACGGAGCAAAGTACAGAGAGATCCTTGATGAAAACCTGCGCCAGAGCACTCAGGACCTCAGACTGGGATGACCTTCCAACAGGACAATGACTCTAAGCACACAACCAAGACAATGCAGGAGTGGCTTCAGGAAAAGTCTGTGAATGTCCTTGAGTGACCCAGCCAGAGCCTGGACTTGGACCTAATCGAACATCTCTGGAGAGACTAAACATCTCCCCATCCAACCTAACAGAGCTTGAGAGGATCTGCAGAGAAGAATGGGAGAAATACCCCAAATACAGGTGTGCCAAGCTTGTAGCATCATACCCAAGAAGACTCGAGGCTGTAATCGCTGCCAAAGGTGCCTCAACAAACAAAGTACTGAGTAAAGGGTCTGAATACTTATGTAAATGTGATATTTCAGTTTTTTATTTTTAATAAATTTGCAAAAATGTATAAACCTGTTTTCACTTTGTCATTATGGGGTATTGTGTGTAGATTGATGAGAATAAAAATTAATTTAATTCCCCGTCCCTCTCCGAACCTCCCCCTCACTACCCATCTTCCGCCGTGGCCTGAAGACTCATCTCTTCAGACTATACCTAGACTAACCACCACCACGCTGTATATTTCACCCTAAATCCCCCCCCCCCTTTTTTCATGACACTTGTTACATGTTGCCCCATCCCAGCACTTTTTGGTAATTTGTATTTGTCCTAATACTGTAGCTTATTCTTCTGCCTAGTTGGCTTTGCAGAGGTTAGGTCTGAATAGTGTTCACTGTGTGAACTAAACTGTGTTCTTGGCTAGAAATAGCTGCACAAAATAAGTATTGTACCTTACTGAACCTGTGTTTAGCAGTTGTCTATGACCATGAAATGCACTTTTTGTACATCACTTTGGATAAAAGCGTCTGGCAAATAAATGTAATGTAATGTTGATAATAAGGTTGTATCGTAACAAAATGTGGAAAAAGTGAAGGGGTCTGAATACTTTCCAAAGGCACTGTAGATAGACAGATAGATAGATAGATTCTTCATCGTCCACTTCTGTGGAAATTTGCCTTCGGCTTCACCATAGTTGCCGTAAAATAAAAACAAGTAGTCACGCAATGCGGACCAAAAAATTACATAATATAGTCAATATAGGGTCAGACTACACAGGCCACAAACAACCCAGTACATAGACAACATGACACAACAGAGCTTCAACTACCTGACCAATATGTTAGAGTGCTATGGTAGAGATTAGTAAGTCAAAACAAGGATTCATCAAAGGAATGGCATGCGGAATGAAAGACTTCTTAAATGTGTTTTTTTGAGGCTCTAGGTACTCTATAGCACCTCCCAGAGGGGAGGACGTCAAACTCATTATTTAAGCCTCCAACATGCAAGCAATTTCCTCCGTTCTGTATTAGGTATTACTAGACTGCATTAATGGCTCAGCTCTATAGGGTGGTACATATAATATATGTACAGTACACTGTCACCCATTTCTGATACCGCATACAATTACAAACTGCAATGTGCAACATGACACATACTGTGTATGTGCAATGCATGCATTCATATATTAATTTTGCCGTGATAATTTAAAAAATGGACATAGGTAGAATATAAAAGCTGAAATCCATTTTACTCAGCTGTTGAGTGTAATTACATTTGCAGTAGTCTTGGCTGTTTATGGGGTTACTGGAGGACGTCCATGTTGGCGTCTTGCAGTGGCTCGGGTGCTGGGTATGGCAGTAATTGACACAGGGGTCCCAAGAATGTGGATGGTCACTCTTTTGCACTTTCACTGCATAGAAAAAAACATACAAAACACAGTTTCTAATGAGCCACAGTTACCAATGAGGTTCAACAGCATCCAGTTTCCCAGTACTACTTGAAATGATGTAATATTTTAGCTACCGTGTTTGTGAAATGATTTATTCTCCTACCAAGAGTTCTGTAAATGAACAGGTACTACATGCATTCCCATTAGAACAGAGACAGTTCAAATTAATCCAACATCTCTAATACTCTGACACAGTTCTGATTTAATGCATTTTCAAATGTAATAACTGCAGCAAAATGCAATCAGTCACCCTTTGTGTTACCTTAGGTCATGTAATTTTACATCCTTGAGTATAGTCCACAACGGACAGCAGAATACACAGAATTTACAGATGAAAATGTCAGTTATATGTTAACTGTCCAAACATTAGAATTGTGCACTTTTCTGATTGACTAAACAATTAACAAGTTAGATTTTTCACACAGCATTTTCACCTTGTGCAAGGATATGCAGAGACAGGATAGTGGCGCACTGCAATATGACGGCCTGCGTGTTGTTGCTGGGAAGGGTTATTAAATGAAAGCATCACGGAGGAGTGTTTCATTAGCATTTTTATCATTAATAATCATAATGCAGCGGGGCTCGTCGCAAAGCCTGCTTCTCCATAATCTGCTGGGTCTGCTCCCGTCACGTTTGAATGATAATATCCTGCTCTAATGCCTCTGATTGAAAAAGATATTCTCAGCAGGAGGAAGGAACAAACCCATTTGAGCTTGACTAATGAAGTCCTCAGCCAACAGCACACTTTATAATGGCGAGTGGATGTGCGTTGTGCGCTTAAACTGTTATTCCTCATCCTGCCCTGTAGATGGCGCCCTGTCTCAGAGCCTGTCATTCAGAACCTGTCCCCAGGCGGGCAGTTTTGTTTGGGGGGCTTGTTTCTGACCTTTATGTGTGAGTTTTGAGAAACTGTTGGACTGGAACATGCAATTTTTCTGGCTTATCAAATATTCAATATTTGAAAATCAAAATTTGTCCTTAACTTCGACGTATATAGGCGAATGCAACAGTTACAATTTTTCTTCACAAAATCAAGTTTGACGAGATAGTTCTGAACTCAAAAAAATAATTATGTTTGTTAGAAACAAAATGCATATTTGCATTTAATTCTAGATCAGAGTTAAGGACAAACGTTGATGGAATGTCGGCCTTATGTCAGGGGTGTCTGCCTAGCCTACTTCCTGCTTAATCTGGTCTTTCGGTGTTGAAATCACAAAGCCACTCGCTAGACTATCACGGCGACATATCTGTATTTTGGAAGATGTCACTGCACAGAGAGACTGTGAATCCAGGTGAATGAATACCCACTCTGGGATTTGTTTAGCCAGAGTCTAAGTGAAACCCGTCCTCATGTACACAAACTGGCAGAACAGCACTGTGTGTCTGTTCCTTAGGCTTGATTGGTACTGAAGAGTATCAGCGGCTGGGGGTTTGTAAAGGCAGTCCACCTGTTTGTGCTGATTTCTCGCCTGAGGCTGTAACAGGGGGCGTAAGGGGTCAGCCTGCTCGGAATGACGCGTGGTCCCTCCCCAGGTGAGGAGACAGGTGATGCTTATCGGAGCGTGCCTGACACGCTTAAGCAGAAAGAACACAAACAAGCAGATGAACGTCAATCATAAGTTTGGGGCTTTCGAGCCAAATTGAGCCGAAAGAATACGGGGGAGAGAAAGTTTATTCCAAGGCAGAGTATTAGCATCGACCGGACCGGCTCTCTGTCATATTAATCTGGGATTAAGTGGCCTTAACTACAGTCTGAGTGACAGTTTGAGGGACCCAGTTAAAACTTATCTTGAAGTGTGTGGCGCTGTCTTGTTTGCCAGGCAGCAGGTTAACCGCCCAAGTCACCAAAGAGGACAGCCACCGCGACAGGGGGGAAGAAACAGCTCGTAAGCGTGTTTCCTTTCTTCGCCAAATGCAAAATGGCAAATCCTCACTCCTCACAGCTTACGCTAAGCTCATCCCGCACAACTTTCTAAGAAACGCAATTCTTATCTTCATTCAGGAGGATAAAAAAAAGTTGGTGACGGGGAAAAATGATGACACTGGAGCCATTGACAAAAAACCGATGTGACAGCCGAAAGCTCAAATCTCCTAAGGAGATTAAAATACTGACTCTTAAGGTGACATCAACCGTTTAAAAAAAGCCATGAATCTTAAATCGGAGGTAAGAACATGTTGACGGTTGATTACTCATCCGCTAATTTCCCCGTGCGCAGCTGCATGCGAGACAAATTGTTTTACAGGATTTATGCATGTTTTTCCTCCATGTGCAGGAGCACAGACATGCTGCAAGCACCTACTCTATTATGCTTTTTTAGTTTAAATTTTAATCATACTGTATCACCAAAATGCAATGAAAACTCTCCATAATGATAATACTGCATAATGCTTTAATTAAAGGAAACACACCCATGCAGCAATACTAAAGATTATGAATCTTGGAAGACAAACAGATATGATTCTGAACATGAATATAATTCTTCGGCAATGAGCACAACCAAATATTACACGTGACACGAGCATTAGTAACTTTGTGTTTACACATCAGGTCCCCCTTCAAAAAAAGATATTGATCTGAATGGGGGTTTCCTGGTGAAATAACAGTAAAATAAAAATAAAATATTTCAAAATTGACACCCATAGATGTTTGACAGCATTCCCTGAACTTAAGAGCTATAAACATTCTGCATTACCTGCAATTAATTTTCACAAGTCAGAGTTAAGGCAGAGACAATTTCTGACCAATAAATCCATGTCTCCGATACACACAGCCAATAAAACTGTGTCCCCCACACAACCAATTAAACTGTGTCTCCATTACACATCCAATAAAACTGTGTCTCCCCAACACACAGTCAATAAAACTGTGTCCCCGACACACAGTCAATAAAACAGTGTCCCCCGCACACAACCAATAAAACTGTGTCCCCCCACACACAGCCAATAAAACTGTGTCTCCCCAACACACAGTCAATAAAACTGTGTCCCCGACACACAGTCAATAAAACTGTGTCCGCCATCCACCCAATAAAACTGTGTCCCCAACACACAGCCAATAAAACTGTGTCCCCCTAACACATCCAATAAAACTGTGTCCCCCAAACACAGTCAATAAAACTGTGTCCCCCGCAGATGCCCAGTAAGACTGCTTAGTTCTGCTGTCCTGTACACATGCCTTACAAGTGAGACTCTAGCTTGTGTGTGTCTGCATGCTAAAATTAAAAGTTCTAATTGTTGACCCAGTTAAGAGTAGCAATAAATTGGATAAATTGGACCATGAATCATATCCTGGAAGGAAATATTCGTCTGCACACATTAGGAACTTCATGTCACTCAGGGAGACCTGCAAACTCTCTGCCCCTGCCACTGCCAACCAGCATTTTACATGCATAGTGATGCATAGTGTATGTCCTCTGCTGGTTTACATTCCGATAGTGAGGGCCGCCATGTGTTGAAGCATTCTTGGGATTTAATCTACATAGTAAAAATCAAATCTATTCGCCTCACGCAACACTTTCCATCGAAAGGGTAGAAAATCTTGTGTGCTCCATCAGGCAATGTTACATCACTACAAGTGGGTTCAATAAAATGTTTCTTATTTTCTTTCATGTAGAATGCTTAAGGTCCATCCATGCGTTATCTATACCAGCTCATCCTGAGGAGGTTTTAGATAAAGGATGTCCAAAGACAAGCAGGTAGGCTAATTGGAGACTCCAAATTGCCCATAGGTATGAGTGTGTGAGTGAATGGTGTGTGCCCTGCAATACATTGGCAGCCTGTCCAGCCTGTCCAGGATGTATTCATGCCTCTCACCCAATGCATGCTGGGATAGGCTCCAGCACCCCCCGCAACCCTGCTCAGGATAAGTGGGTATAGATAATGGATGGATGCCAAGAAACTGGCTTTGACATGGAAACAATGAATAAGTTAATAGTGAAGACTGTCATATTTAATTTGTTGGTATTTACAAACGTATTGGGTGAACCATGTAAGAATTACAACCCGTTTTATACATACATAGTTCCCCCATTTGAGGGAACCAAAATTAATTGGACAATTGGTTTCTTAACTGTTTCTTGGCAAGTTGTGCATCAGCATCCTTAGTTAATGCACAACAAAGCTAAGAAAAGGTCTAGAGTTGATTATAGGTATGGCATTTGCATTTGGGGTCTGGGGGTGAATACTTTTGTAATGAGAATTTGTTTGTAAAAAAACTTGTTGAATATAAAATATTTTTGTATCGTATATGTGTTGAATATACTGGGTGAGTGAAGGGGAAATGCCTTACAATCTAAAGGTTTTAACAGGACAGAATGTGGAAGTTCACCGTGGGCGAATACTTTCACTTCCTGAAGTTCAGGAGAGGTGAATACTCTGAAGGCACTGCAAGGGGAATTTAAGAGGCGGTGTTTTTGCCCACCCGTGGGGTCTGAGCTTAACTTGGGCAAATTTATGGTTTCCATGTGCCACTCAATATCAAAGATAATCTAGTGTGCATGGCTGAACACCTGCTGAGAACACACACTTAACTTTCTCTTAGCGCAAAACGCTTGAATATGTGCATGAATAAATCTGCCAGGGCAAAACAGGGTCACAAACGAAAATGTAGTTTGTAGCAAACAGCAGAGCCAGGCACACTAAATATACATCTTACAAGCCACACTTCTATTTAGGGACCTGTTTAGACCTGCAAGATTTACACATGTACTAAAGCATCTTTTGCTTTAAGTTTAAGCTATGGCTTGTAAGAAACAGCAAGGGATCCAGGAACACACTGACGTGTATATTTTACAAGCCATACTTTGACTTGGGAATTTACTTTGAGATGAAAACAAGTTGCCTGGAAACATATGGGTTTTCAGCTCAAGTCCAAGTGCTTTAAATAATTAATTAACATGCAAACTTAAAAGTGTCTTTTTGTATATTACACTGGTTTTATTCAATTAAGGTGAAAGTAGTGTTCAGTTGACTTGAATAAAGAGAACCGTTCTGTGTGAGACAATCACTGATTATTCTAAATTAGAATGGTTCCGTGTGAGACAATCACTAATCATTCTAGAATAGAAAGGTTCTGCGTGAGACAGGAACTGATCATTCTACAGAGAACCATTCTGCGTGAGATGGTCACTGATCATTCTAAAAGAGAACAGTTCTGCTGGAGACGATCACTGATCATTTTAAAAGAGAACAGATCTGCATGAGACAGGATCTGATCATTCTACAGAGAACCATTCTGCTTGAGACGATCACTGATCATTCTAAAAGAGAACAGTTCTGCGTGAGACAATCACTCATCATTATAAAAGAGAACAGATCTGCATGACACAGGAACTGATCATTCTACAGAGAACCACCCTGCGTGAAATGGTCACTGATCATTCTACAGAGAACAGTTCTGCGTGAGACACTCACTGATCATTCTACAAGTTGTCTCATTTCTTAATCAAGCAAATGAGATGGATACTGATGTTCTCCACATCTGTAAGTCACTCTCTGGATAAGACTTGCTCAGTGTTTGTAATGTCATGTAATATAAATACTATATTTTTGGATTCTGAGTCTCTGCTATTGGATTAAGATATATCATACGTATTTAAAAAGCTTTGGGTTTAACAGCATGCATATTAAATGCTGGCAGTATTAAGCAATAAGCCCCACCCTAACTCTGTTGCTATATATTATAAAAAGTACAAGCTTTGTAAAATATGGGTGACAAAGGGGGAAGAAACAAAAGCTACAGGCATTTCTGTAACAGTGGCTGACAGTAACTAGACACTAAGCTGATCTGAGGCTGACTTACATAAAGGTTGCCATGTCAATAAAATCTAGATACATGCTGATCGTATGCTGTTTTAATGATCAAGGTACACCATATGTACAATTCATTTAAAATTACAAGTAATAGGCTACCAAGTGTGGTGATATTTAAATAATTTTTCAAACATGTATGCCATTTAACTTGTCTGCATTCTACTCATTTGAACATAAAAGTATATATTTTATGTTCAAAACACGTAATATTGAAATAGAATGGCTGAAGCAAATTTGTGAGTACTGTATGTACTGTAAGACCCACTACTGTGAACTTGGATAAAGCTGTCATTGTTCTGTTAATTGCACCTTTTGATTTGAGAATATTAAATATAGTTATGTAATCTCAGTTTTGATATAGTTTTTTTTATTACTTAATGTGCACATGCACCCCTTTATTACTGGTTTAAAGACAGTTAAATGGCTTCCACAAAGCAGGTAGAACTAGTGTACTAGGAGGCTTCCAATGTACTTAAACTCAACACATCCACTCAGCTATTAATGAACAAGAATAAATAACCTCTAACACATTTTTGGGTCCTGGATTTACTGAACCACGTGTTCACCTGGCCACACTAGGAAGTGGTAATGAACACCACTATAAAATAATAATAATAATAATAATAATAATAATAATAATAATAATAATAATAATAATAATTAGGAGTATTACTATATTAATACAGAGTATATGTCTTGTATTGTGATTAGTATCGTTTGGGCCCCACCCACTCACTGGAGTCCTGGAGCCCCACACACTGACTGGAGTCCGGGGGCCCCAACCACTCACCGAAGTCCTGGGGCCCCGCCCACTCACCAAAGTTCGGGGGCCCCAACCACTCACTGGAGTCCTAGGGCCCTGCACACTCACCAAAGTCCTGGGGCCCTGCCCACTCACAAAGTTCTGGGGCCCCACCCAAAACCCACTCACCGAAGTCCTGGAGCTCCACCCACTCACTGGAGTCCTGGGACCCCAAAACCCACTCACCGAAGTCCTGGGGCCCCGCCCACTCACCAAAGTTCGGGGGCCCCAACCACTCACTGGAGTCCTAGGGCCCTGCACACTCACCAAAGTCCTGGGGCCCTGCCCACTCACAAAGTTCTGGGGCCCCACCCAAAACCCACTCACCGAAGTCCTGGAGCTCCACCCACTCACTGGAGTCCTGGGACCTCAAAACCCACTCACCAAAGTCGTGGGGCCCCACCCACGCACTGGAGTCCTGGGCACCACCCACTCACCGGAGTCCTGGGGCCCCGCCCACTCACCAAAGTTCGGGGGCCCCAACCACTCACTGGAGTCCTAGGGCCCTGCACACTCACCAAAGTCCTGGGGCCCTGCCCACTCACAAAGTCCTGGGGCCCCACCCAAAACCCACTCACCGAAGTCCTGGAGCTCCAACCACTCACTGGAGTCCTGGGACCCCAAAACCCACTCACTGGAGTCCTGGGGCCCCGTCCACTCACTGGAGTCCTGGGGCCCGACCCACTCACCGGTGTTCGGAGGCCCCGTCAACTCCCCGGAGGCCCCGCCCACTCTCCGGAGTCCTGGGGCCCCGCCCACTCATCCGGAGGCCCCGCCCACTCTCCAGAGTCCTGGGGCCCCGCCCACTCATCCGGAGGCCCCGCACACTCCCCAGAGGCCCCGCCCACTCACCTGTGTCCTGCAGCTTGCTGGGCAGCCGGCTGTGGTGGGCGGGCAGGATCTCCAGCTTGGCCTGGTCCGCCGTGCTGGCCAGCAGTTGAGTGGCCTCCAGCAGGGTGCAGTGCTCCGTGCTCGTCCCGTCGATGGACAGGATGTGGTCCCCCACGTGCAGCGCCCCGCATCTGGAGGAGGGGCGTGAGGCAGAACCATGAAAGACACACGCTGGCATATTCAAAATCAACATAAATCATACAAGTAGATGAGCACAGACATCAACTCATGAAGAAAAAATGTAACTAATTTTATTCACATAACAAAATGTGTGACCGTGCACACTTTATTATTAAGCAGAGTATGTGTCTCTCTGCTCGCTCCTGCAGCCCGAGCTCATGACCACACTTCAGGTGACCAGCGCCCTTTTTCCGAAGCAGGATTACTGAGTTAGCTGGATAACTGTGCTGAGTAAAACCCTGTATCACAGAGCAGGATTACTGAGTTA
Source organism: Anguilla anguilla (assembly GCF_013347855.1). NCBI lineage: Eukaryota > Metazoa > Chordata > Actinopteri > Anguilliformes > Anguillidae > Anguilla > Anguilla anguilla. The sequence continues at coordinate 1,466,327 of NC_049213.1, forward strand.
GCTGGATAACTGTGCTGAGTAAAACCCAGAACCATGCCATATCTGGAACATGGACTGTAAAGAGAACAGTTCCGGGTTCTACTCAGAGTAGTTATCCAGCTAACTCAGTAATCCTTCGTGAAATACATACTTGACTCCTGCTTAATTTGTAGTATTGGGTATGAGAAGCAAGCATGTGTCATAAATAAAATTTGTTTTGTGTTTTATTATTATTATTATTATTATTATTATTATTATTATTTCTGAGACTGTACATATTTTCCTGTGAGTCCATCTTGTAAAAATGGCTAATTAGAATTTATAATGAATAAGAGAGGTTCAGGTGACTATGATTAGGCTACTTTCGAAGCTTGATATTTTCACTTTATTTACAGTATCAGTGACACATAAAATGCATTGCCCCCCTGCCACATGTATGTTCCATTATCATAGCCCATCTTATTGACCCTAGTCGTAGCTGAAATATATACTGGTATTTCCTGATACGATTGTGCATCCATATTATTTCAGTAGTGGCAGCCTCGATATCGCTCTCACTGCGTCTTGCGTTCAAAACCTGCCTCCGTGACTTAGCTATGAGTTACTATGACAGCGGTTGTAAGTAATGTTCCAGATGTTTTCCAGAAATTGAGATGCATGTCCTGTAGACTAGCACGTTGTAATTTCTGGACCATATTATTGTTGGGCAGGGTTATCAGGGTGAAGTTTTCCTTTAAACTGCACAAGCCAGACATCTGTATCAGACTGCCGGCAGCAGAGCAGCATCAGAGCAGAAACACCGACGCTGGCAGCTGCTCTGCAGTGCTACAGCACTCCCAGCCATTCTGCGCCCTAGAGCACTGGTGTGCTCGGAAAGTAATCATGTCACAGGCAAAGAAAGTGTCGCAGCAGCACAAGATGCACAGATCACAGGAGCGTGAGATGCGGTGGCAGGCATGACTGTGAGAGAGAAGCACCTGTCCACGACGCTGGCGGCTTTGATCTTGTCGATGACGATGACCTGCTTGTTCCTGTGCGTGGCGGTCGCCAGCGTGATGCCCAGGGCCGTCCCGGGAGACTTGGCGATTTCCACCAGCAGGGGGCCGGAGGCGTTCGTCACCGTATCTGAGCGCCACAGACAAGGCAGCACAACAGTGAGCATCAACGCTGGTGACATGAAACCTTGCAGGGCAGTTTCCTTCACACTAGAAAGGCCGCGTGTTTTTACTGCCTTAAACCGCCCAGTGGCGTCAGGCTAATCCAGCATAACAGCCTTGATTTCAGCCCCCACAGTGGCCTAATTTCATACAGATCATGAAAGAAAATGAAAATTGTCTTGAAATAAAGGACACGACTGCATCAAATTCAACACTTTTATTTCTAATTTATATCGGGTTTGTTATATAGGAAAGGGAAAATGTGCGTTTTACAAGCAGTCATTTATTTCAATTATTATTATAACAGTCAATTATTTTAGTGTGATTATATCGGCAAAATTAGTTTTGATAGCGCTTGACCCAGCAATTTGTATCAAAGCATTGGTCATTCAGTTGCTGAATAGCGTGCTGGAGGAGAGAGAAACCCATTCACACCTGGGCATCCGTACATGTTACCTACTGTCTGGCAGGGGGGTTTGTGAAGAAAATGGCACAAAATGCCTGTATTTCCTTAATGAGTCGATTTTTTGGAATTCTAGCAACGCAGTTGCTTTAATCATTTGCATTTTTGGAGTAATTTGCATTTGAGGGCTGGGGTGGGTGGAGAGCGGTCACCACTTCTCTCTGTGACCACATCGGGTGGCAAACTCGCAGTCTGCGGGGGAGGGGGAGGTGGGCTGGGGTGGGAGGAGAGGGGTCACCACTTCTCCCTGTAACCATATCAGGTGTCAAACTCGCCACTCAACCAGACTGAAGGATGAAAAATATCATCTCTAATCGGCCACTTCAAGACCAGGTGAGGGGAGAGTGTAGGGAAAGAAGTGCCTCTTAACGTCTGATGTTTTCAGAAAGCGGGGAGTTTTTCTTGTTTTTCCCGACAAACACTCCGTAACCTTTTTCCTCTGTGGGGGAGTGGTGGGATGAAGCAACTGAGCTTATCTGAGCTTCGCTTGTCCAACATTCTGTGATGTTTTTTGTTTTCTTTATTTAAGGTAAATTATTATTTGTTTTCTAGAACTCTTGGGTTGTCTATGGACTTTCAGTGCATGCATTCAGTTTGCCCACAATACCTTTCACATATTAAAACCTCTGTCCTTTTCCTACCTGTATAACTACTATATTGCACAAAGACATAAAAACACTTAAGTATTCGAAAGAAATTAATACAGTCACAGCATTCGTTTTACAATGGTCCAACCCTCAATCACAGCACAACAGAGGCTTGGATTCAACCAACCTTTATACTTAACCCTAACCCCTAAATAAATGCTGTAACATAAATCCCAATATAATGTTGATTACATTCTTCACAAACATAGTTTGGTGATTTTATACCAAATTATGTTTGCATGAAATAAAAAATAAAAGTTTGGTATAGTTTTATACCAAAATGAACCAGTAACTGTGTTCAAAAAAGAGAAACGGCCTCTCTCCTTTGCTCTCATGCTTAGCGATTTCAGTGAGTGCTCCTGTGTGTGAGGCTCGATTTCAGGGAGTGCTTGAGTGTGTGTGTGTGGGTGGAGCTCGATTCCAGCGAGAGCTCGAGTGGGCGGGGCTCACCCATGATGGACACGTCGTACTCGATCTGGAACAGGGCCTCCTGGCCGCACTGGGTGAGCACGGTCAGGGCATCGGCATGGCTAGCGCTGTGCAGGGGCACCCCGTCCACACTCAGGAGACGGTCACCCACTTTCAGAGTGCCCTCTCTGTGGGGGAGAGGGAGAGAGAGAGGAAGGGAGGGAGGGAGAGAGGGAGAGAGAGAGAGAGAGGGAGGTAGTGAGGGAGAGACAGAGGGAGAGAGAAGAGAGAGAGAGGAAAACGGAGGGATGAAGGGAGAGAGGGAAGGAAGAGGGAAAGGGAGGGAGGGACAGGGAAGGAGAGAGAGGGAAAAGGGAAAAGGAGGGAGGAACAGGGAGGGAGAGAGGGAGGGAAGAGGGAAAGGAAGGGATCCCAATCACACTATAAATCAATCACACAGTCAATAACATAACTCCCCACCCCCTATTTAATATTAATCAGTACCATGCACCATAATTCCCTGCCACTTCTTTAATAATAATCTTTAATATTAATCAGTAGCATGTGGTGTAATTGCCAACCCCCCTCTTTAATATTTATGATTAATCAGTAATGTAACACCCTCCCTTTCCCTCACTGGCCCAGAGACAGCATCAGTGGGGCCCATTAGGGGATTGTGATGTGCGCAAGGCTCAGGTAAAACAGGCTCCAGCAGGAAGTGCTGGGGAACTGAAGAGAGAGACTCTTAGGGGTCCATCTGCTTTTCAGGGGTATTTGACCAGCCTTCATCTGGCTCCAGAGCTGTAGAAAGAGGCAGACTGCTGTGTTCCTGTGTAACCCTGACTGCGTAATCCCAACTGTGTAACCCCGACTGTGTAATCCCAACTGCGTAATCTCAACTGTGTAACCCCGACTGTGTAATCCTGACGGTGTAACCCTGACTGTGTAAATCCGACTGCGTAATCCCAACTGTGTAACCCCGACTGTGTAATCCCAACTGCGTAATCTCAATTGTGTAACCCCGACTGTGTAATCCTGACGGTGTAACCCTGACTGTGTAAATCCGACTGCGTAATCCCAATTGTGTAATCCCAACTCTGTAATCCCAATTGTGTAACCCCGACTGTGTAATCCTGACTGTGTAACCCTGACATTGTAATCCTGACTGCGTAACCCTGACTGTGTAACCCTGATTGTGTAATCACGACTGTGCAACCCCGACTGTGTAATCTGGACTGTGTAACCCCAACTGTGTAACCCTGATTGTGTAACCCCGACTGTGTAATCCTGACTGTGTAATTTCAACTGCAACACACCAGGAAAATGGCTGGAGACAGGTCTGGCTGTGTGACCCTGATGCATGTAGAGCTGGATGTGGTTCGGGGGGAGCAGCGCTAGCCGATGTTAGTTGTAACTCTGACACTCTAGACACTAACGCGCCTATTGGGGTTTGGGCCCCACGGGCGCAGGGGAGGGTAAATCAGCGAACCGGCGCATTCCGTCCTGTTTTCCGTGGCCTGTCACGTCTCCGTTCAGACCCATGAGAATGATTTGAAAAACACGCTACCTCCATGGGGGGTGAGGTTGTGAAGTCTCACCCTCCGATCGTTGGTGGCTACAGTTTGTTTGTTACCTGTCAGCAGGGCCTCCTGGTCGCACATATGTCACCACTAGGGGGCGCGACTTGTGCCAGTCTTCATGAGACCCCCCTGAAAGATGGCAAACACACACCTCAGCTCCACGTCCTGTGCCACCATACTCACAGAAACTGGTGCGAACAGTCTATGCTCAGGACTCAGTCAACTCAATATTACTTCCAAACTAGGATGAAAAATTATGAGTAATAAAAGTTATTTTTCACATTAAATCACCGATTACAGCACCACTATGCGGACAAACTGAAAGCTTTTTACAAGTACACTACTCTGAGCCAAGGTGAATACTATACTCTCAGAGGAGAAGTAGAAATTTAAGCGGAAAAGAAAATAAAAAGTTTAATAGGTAAGAGAAGAACTGGTAGCATGATAATGAATTCATTATAAATTGTGTTTGCTTTGCTTGCCTACCATGGAAATGGACTCACAAAAGGTTTGAAAAGAAAAAAATTACAAGTGAAGTTACGGACAAAGAAGACATAATCCAGACCACTGGATATATTTGATATTTCTATGCATACTTCTGTAAAACATCACTTGCTTCCAAAAAGTGAGGGTATATTTTATTGTGAGTAATTGTTACTCGCTTCCTTTAAAACACCATCTTTTACTGAAACAAAATTATTTAAAAAACGTGTGATTCTGACATTGACTTTTTTTATGTTTTATGTGTATGTCCGGGTTTAAGCAGTCATGGTGTTGATGAACATTTAGGGATAGCTCACGTTCTGGAGTTTAAATTAATACTGTTAATATTCCAGTTCTACTGAATTTGATTCACCCAGACAGAGCCACCAGTTCACCTTCCATCTTCGACCTCTCAACCTCTATCTTTCGCAAGTGCCCATCTGTAAATTCAGGCATGAATGAATAACATTCAGCAATGTAGCTGAAACGGTCTTCCGTTGCAGTGTCAGACATAATAGTAGCTTCAATTTTAATTTGTAAGCAGCTTAAGGTAATGATAAACAAAGACAGGAGCTTGCAACATGTATTAACTGAGAATGGGAAAAAAGTTATTCAACATACTTAGGCCATCCCTACTCCAAACATATAAAAATGATAAGGTTAAAGACATGTTCCATGAAGTTTACAGTTATTATTTAGTTATTTGTGAGAGAAACACACTATTTCATATATTTATCAAACATGCACTGATAGTATAACAATGGCTAATATGAAATGCCACAACAATTGTTTGATAACTATACGAAACTGGGCATGTGTGCATGTGTTTGTGTGTATTTCTGTAAATATATAGAATATCTTTCACTGCATGCAAAAAAATGTCAGGGCAATCAAAAACATACATAAACAAATAAAACTGAAGAAACTCCAGAAAGTGTATCTCTTTAAGAGAATGCAAACCTGTGGTGCTTACCTCGCATGACAAAGCCAAAACTGTTGCCTTCCTTGTGCAAACATATCTCGATTGTCTTGGAAATAACACCTGAGGTACTGTCTGGTGCTGGCAAGAACACAGACAGAGGTGATGTCACTGCCTCATTAAATCACAGGGGTTTACTGGGTCTTTTTCACAAGACAGAGAACAGGGGAAATGAATGGACAGAGGAGCAAACACATTTATTCTGGAAGGTCAGCCGAATGCAGAAAGCTTGTAAACTTGAAAGGTCTGGTACAAAGACACCCTATTCACAGACACACACACACACAAACATGCACACATACACACACACACATGCATGCACGCACGCATACAGGCACACACACACACAGGCACAAACACATGCATGCACCCACGTACGCACACAAACACACACAGACACGCATGCATGCACATGCACACAAACACGCACACACACACACACACACCAGTAGTCAGAGCACTTTCCCTGCCAGGTTTACAAGCAAAGTAACTTCAGCATATGAGATGCTTCTGAAATACTTACATAGTATTCTACATAAACATAATCACTAAAACACTTCTGATACCCTGTCTTAATATCACACAGGCAAAAAGCACAATACCCAGTCTAAACAATATTTCACATCTTTCATGCGGTACCAAAACATATTGCCATTTCGGAATATAAATGGATAATGTTGTCAAAGTAATAAGTAAAAAAATAAAAAAAATCTGAAATGACTGGCTTACTTACACAGAACTGACTCTGGAATTACATCCAGCAGAATATTCTGGTGGTGTCTGATTGTCTGATGTTAATTTCTAAAAACCTACTGTAAACATTAAACCACTAAATCCCCTTAGTTTCCTGTCAGCTTAAACCAAGAGACTTTCGCTGTCAAAGGCAAGATGCGTTCCAAGCAGAAACGCTCTTGAGCCCGTATGAAGAAAATTAAAATCACTGCACGTTTCAAAGAATGACTTCATTTATAATTTTTTTTTTACTTTGCCCCATTTTCCCGAACTACTTCCACCATGCAGATTGGTAATGACATTAATTTCATCACAGATTTGTAGGGCTTTGGTCACCCAGAGAACTGCTCCACTCTGCTTTGCAATGCAGTCTAACAGGGCCACGTAAACAAGCCTTGAAATGCCCATAAAATGGCCTCCCTCAACATAATAACAGCACAGCCTGAAGGGGACGTTCATATATGTCATTTCCATCAGTTCATCGCCAGGCACTTGGTGTTTCAGTTAGCAGACTACTTTGTTTGGTGGAAGCATACATTGTCCTCAGTGAGTGCAATGGCAAGCAGAGAAGTGTGCGATGTGCCACTAAGCTAGTTACTGCAGTGAACAGCTGTACTAACACCCCCCGTGCGCATGAATACAGCCTGCCGCAGTGCAAGTAAGGAAGTGCTGCTACAGTGCAAACAAGTATCGAAAATGAACACTAATTTTAAAATCTGGAGTAAAATCGTCTCACAGCTGTTGATTAAATACATTTGTATGTGCTAATTGAGTTTTTATTTGGGGGAAAAGCCACATTTAGAAGGCATTTCAAGGATCCTTTGGCCGAAAAAGCCGGAGTTATCCTTTAAGACCATGAAACACCTGTGTCACACACACCTGCTGAAGCTCCAATAAGCTCTGAGGAACATGTGCTGTGCAGCCCTGCCAACCTATTTTGAGTACCACAATAGTCAGTGTAATGCTTAGTTCACATGCTTTCACACCACTTCGCTTTGCACACGACAGTCTGCAAGAGACACACACACACACACACACACATAAGCCTTTCTTCATAATTCTAGTTTTGACTGTATAAGTGATCAGGCAAAATTGTATCATTTGACCTGATTCTAAAATATCACTGGGCAATATTATGATATACTTGCAAGTCAAAAGTTTGAGTACACCTGCTTAAAACCATTTTTTTCATGATTAATATTTCATTATATGTTATGTGTGCTTATACAAACTGATAACCATAAGTGAATTGCATTCAATTATTTAATAAAAATGGAAATAATTTATTTTGTATATTGTAACATATGTTTTAATTTTCAAGTATTTACAGAAACTTATGTTGTAATGTATATAAAAAGAACTTATGTTGCGATGTAGAACACTGTCAATTATGAATAAAACCAAGTTTCTGTTCATGATTTCCATTTGTATTTAATAATTAAATAATTGAATCAGCTTATATAGGCACGCATCATATAGGGCTAATGAAAAAAAACTATTCAATTGAAAAATTATCTAGGAATGTAGGGCCTTTGTAGCTAGAGGTTTAGCTAAATTATTACATGAAGCTCCTTGGTGGCTAATATCAAAATCATAATTTCACAACGTGCAAAATGCATGGTGCGGAAGTTTTGAGGGGCGGAGGCACGGCCATGCTCCTGATATACTCGTTTGAGTTACTGCAGCTAAATTACTCCATCAGTTATTCAAACCGTAGCCGTCTCGTAACGAGGCTAAATCGTATGCGAGCTACTACTACGGCTAACTATATACACAAATTTATCTCATTGGATATACCCATTGAAATGCATCATCACGTAAAGTTACCGAACATGTTTTAACGTTTTATATGTTAACATTACGGTCACATTTTTGTGCTTGATTATTACTCTCCCACTTCTCATTTTACCTCAGCAATGCAGCGTTACGCCTCGGTGGATAATAATAAAGTACCGCTATGTATCAGTGGCTGTTGAGTGGGTTGGGGATTCTGTAGTTTAAATACTATTCTGTAGTTTAAATACAGAATAAATGTATTGTTATTGTTTTGTATTTATTGATTGTTTTCCATAATTAAATTACAATAATAATTTTTTTTTTAATTACAATATTATTCTTCTTTTTTTTTTTGCATAGTCTCAGTTGGCATTTCGTAACATGCGTATTTTGACCAAGAATTGCGTGGTTGGTACACAAAATGCGTGCAGGTTGGCAGGTCTGGCTGTGAGCCCCCACTGCCCACACTGACAAAACTGCCCCCCCCCCCAAAGCTCAGCTTGGCCCATACACCACAGACCACAAGAGACTTCTACAAACCACTAATGACCATTGCAGACTACTATAGACCAATACAGACTGCTGCTGATGACTCCAAATCACTACAGACCACCACAAACTGATACAAACAACTACAGATCACCACAGATGCTACAGACCACTACAGATCACCATAGATGCTACAGACCACTACAGAAAACCACAGATGCTACAGACCACTAGAGAGTACCACAGATGCTACAGACCACTACAGACCATCACAGGCTGCTACAAACAGCTACAGACCATCACAGACCACTACAGAACACTACAGATTATCGCAAAGTACTATAGAGCACTACAGACCACCACGGATACTACAGACCACTACATACAGCTACAAACCACTACAGGCCACCACAAACTACTACAGACTACCATAGACTACTAGAGACCACTACAGACAACCTCAGACTACTACAGACTACTGCAGACTACCATAGACACCCACAGACCACTACAGGCCAGTACAGACTACCATAGACATCTGCAGACCACAACAGACCAGTACAGGCAAAGTGTTCAACTTCATACCTGAAGGAGGAAGCTCGTACTCCACCTCCAGCACCACCCGCTCCCCCACGTTCTTCAGCAGGCTGATGATCTCATCGTGCCGCAGCTTGGTCAGGTTGATGCCGTTGACAGACTTGATGTAGTCCCCCACGTTCAGCTGGTCACTCCTTGGACAGCGAGATCAGACACAATGTCAAGCATACTGAACACCGTGTTCAGACAACAGACAGCTCTGTGCCTAACGCCGCTGTCTGTTGGCAGCTAAATCTGTGCCTCACCGTCAAATGAGTCTTCTTTCGTTCAGTTCATTGAAAATTTGTTTAAATGTCTTGCAAGAGCAGCCTACCAAATAACCACATGCATTAGTCTCCACCACTCAATTGTATATGTGCTTGCAATATGCTGCATGTTATCTAAAATAGATTTCTGTCGTAGAGGAAGTAATTAAAAAAACTGTAAAGGTAATTAGCAGCAATATTGCAGCAAACCCCATTAAAATACCATATCATAAGCAACAATATTGTATCGAGCCCCATTTCACATTCATTTTACAAGCAAGACTTTAAATACAGCATCGTCTCTTTATTTAATCACTTGTACTGGGCTGATATTCAAGCAAAAAGATGTCACTCTATTGTTCTGGCACAGTCATTTGGTACCCTAAATCTCCAAACGGGGAGTTGTTAATCTCTTGTGTATAATTCTACAGAGAGGAACCATATGCTCATTTAAATACTAATTATCGAACTGCACACTGTTTGTTCTCAATCTCCTTTGGGCTTCCAAAAGTTGGCTCATTACTGTCAGACAAAAAATATATTATTGGCCTGGAACCAGAGCCAACTTGTTCTCCTTTTCTCCCAAGATATGGAACACATTTCAGGACAAAAAACAGACTGATGTTCCAAGGGAATCATGGCTTCAAACGGGGCAAGGTCTGCCCTGGACACATGCTTTCATGGCAGATTAAATACAACTGTGTGCAACTGTAATCAAGCTGATTAGTTAGTTAACACAGTAAAGACGAATGCTAGCATGCAATGATTCAAGGAAAGTGCCTTGAATGTACAGCACAGGCACGTTCTACACAGTCTAGCTCCAACGGGTGAGGGAACCAATTGCCTTGAACCACTTGAGTAGGGCCACAGATTCTGTTCAAGTATTCACTGGCCTTTTTAGCGAACACTTTTCATTGGGCTATGATGACTTATTAACTGAATTAAATAATTAGACACAGGATTTGGCAGGAAGTCCTGAAGCAGTTCTGCCCTTAATTTAATAGGCACAACTTTTCTCAAGTTTTGAAAATTTTCTAGTTTGCTCACATATTTGGCTGATAATAAAAAATAAAAAAAATATTTACTTTTTGTGAGCCCCCCTCTGTTATGCATACATGAACTGCTTCATGTACCCATAAAAGGTACAGATAATGGGAACACAGCATTTATAAACAGGGTCTGATGATTAATGCCACATTTTGCAACCATTTCTCTTTTTAGCATAATACATGTAATATGTAAAAAACGTAATATCAACTGTAATGAAAAAAGAGTAAATAATTACTTTTGTGTTAAACAAGTAATGATCATTTCACCTTCCGATATGAATTAGTTCATGCCTACATGACTGAACGGTCTAACATATCTTATTGTTGGAAATTTTATAATCAGCTTGAACATGTATTTTTTTGTCCAGTATTTTCTGCATAAAATGATAATATTCATACAAAGAAAACCTTTGCTGTTGTGGCCTGTGCACTTTATTTTAAATAACTGATGGTCACATAATGTCATTACCACTTGTGGTCAAGAAGATAACTGTTTTTAATACATTTTTAATGTATATAAAACAACAACAGATGAAAATACAATATTTAAGAGAACTAAACTTCTTCAAGCACAGTGTTTCAATTCTGCATATCTATGTATGAAAGGGATCACATACAAAACGTTGCTATATGGTGTGCTTTCTTTAAATCAGCCAATAGATCATATTAACCATAAGCTTTCACTACATTGCACTGTTACGTTTGGTTAAGAAACTTCAGAAAAACTGATTCATATTCACACACTGCAGTTTTAGCACACAGCAATGTACGCACTTGCACTTTAAATTTAAACTTGGTTAAATTTCAGTAAGACTCGATTGCGTTTGCCTCTGTGTTTCAGGGCCCGAGACCAGCCGTTGGGCCACAGCACCTCCCAGCGCCAGTCATTTCCAAGGGGCAGGGATTAATTGGCGGCGCTTTCACTGTCATCTCAAATGGAATTTAATTACAGGCTGCCGAGTTACTGCTTAAACTTTATAAAGTTTCAAAATCAAATCCGTGAGCATCCCCATCTCTGGGCGGTATACACTGATCTTTTCTTCCCGTGACCCTTGTGAGCTCAGCCAGATAGCGGCTCTGGCGCTAGCCCGCAGACAGAGGCTACGTGCCGTAGAGCTGCAGTGTATGGCTTCCATCAGGCAACCCATGAAGAACAGAGGACATAAACATGAAAGGGAGGACCAGGCATGCCACCATCACAGATCCAATACAAAGTCCAGGCAGTACAGACAGAGGGATAAATATTTAAGCTGATCGGTTTGTCTGGTCGTAAGTTATTTTTGTCACTGTTTGGGAATTATTTGTAATGGTACTGTGTGATAGACTGGCTTGCTGTTTATTGCTTAAACATGCCAGGGCCAATGCATGACTAATGTCGTACAATAGACATAATCATGTGATGAGGACTAGATATTGGTGTGTCTGCAGGGTATGTTTAGATCTGAATTCTGTGTGTTCTCCCAGTCAGATGAGTTGGTAGATAGTGTTAATAGCCATGTTAAAACATACTGGGACACTGTTGCTCTAGTTAAAACTAAAGTAATGGCAATCAAATGTAGACCACCGTGGAAACATGCTGATGAAAAAATTCTGAACAAAATTGGAGCACTACGGAACTACGAGTTGAGATCTTTAAATAGCTTCTCGTATGCTACCACAAAGCTGTTAAACACACTAACAGTGATGTCTGCATTTATATTGAAAAATTGAGCACTTTTCATCAAGTTGATGCTGAGATCCAACTGGAAGAAATTCTGCACACAAAATCAACATTCTGCACAGTGAATCCTACTCCTACCAATGCTTTTTAGCACCTTATCTGGTGAGGGTCTCCAAACTGTGCACCTTTTACTACTCAGGGATTTTTCAAGATGGCCTAAAAACAGGTATTACCAAGCCATTACTGAAAAACTCCAACCTCAATACTTCTATTTTAGATCATATCAGACCAATGCAAACCTCCCTTTTCTTGGTAAATTACTTGAAAAGACTTGCCAATTCAGCCAATATCTCTCTGGTAACAACATACTTGAGAAGGCTCAGGATTTAAGTCCCACCGTAGTACAGACTTCACTAATTAAGGTATTAATGTCCTTCAGCTAAATGCAGATGCTGGTAATATCAACGTGCTGATTATTTTGGATTTGGAGTGCAGCTTTTACAACCGTTACAACTGTTTGAATCTTATTTTACAAACAGAAAAATGTTTTAGACTTTTGGTAATTCCATGTCAGGATAAGCTACATTGCTTGACCAAAGGTATCTGGACACCCCGTGGTCTGGGGCTCTTTTACATGGTTTGGGCTAGGCCTCTAAGTTCTAGAGAAGGCAAATCTTAATGCTACAGTATACAATCACATTCTAGATGATTCTGTGCTTCCCCAACAGTTTGGGGGAGGCCCTTTCCTGTTTCAGCATGACAATGTCCCAGGGTACACAACAAAGTCCATATAGAAATGTTTTTGTGAAGAACGGTGTGGAAGAACTTGAATGGCCTACACAGAGCCCTGACCTCAACCCCATCCAACACCTTTCGGATCAGTTGGAAAGCCAACAGCGAGCCAGGCCTAATCGCCAAATCAGCACCTGACCTCACTAATGCTCTTCTTGCTGAATGGAAGCAAATCCCTGCAGCAATGCTCCAACATCTAGTATAAAGCCCTCCCAGAAGAGTGGAGGTTTTTCTAGCAGCAAAGGGTGAACCAACTCCATACTAATGCCCAATATTTTGTATTAGATGTTGGATGTCAGGTGCCCACATACTTTTGGCCATGTAGTGTAGGATTACTTGGGTGGAGCCACAGGGTCCAATCCTGGGCCCCTTATTATTATTACTGCATGTTCCCTCTAGCTGACAGCATGTTTAAATGGTGTGATTTTCCATGATCTTTCTGACGATACTCAACTGTATTTATATGTTATGCCTAGGAGAAGCTCTAAACTAAATGTTTGTTGCATTAAAAAAAACACGGGATGTAGCTACATTTACTTCAGTTGAATGAAAATAAAATGGAAGATATTTTAATTGCTTCCAAGGAGAACCATTGTGTTTGGATCCAATCTCTAAATGCTGGACTCCGAGGTTAGAAAACTGGAGATAATCTTAGACTTGGAGCTAAGCATGAAATCACATATTAAACAAATCAAAATGTGTCTCTTTATATCACCTCAGAAAAACAGCAAAAGTAATGTAATTCTTATCCCCGTTCGATGCTGAGAAAATTACCCATGTTTTTATATTATCTAGGCTGGATTATTGCAAGGCTTTCTCATCTGGCCTCCAAAATGATGCCGTTAGAAAATTACAGATTTAATTCCCAGAATGCAGCAGCAGCCAGAGTGCTGACAGGGACAAAGAACTCGGAACACTTTATTTTGTACTTATATCTCTGAACTTGCTTCCGGTTAGTTTAAGGACAGATTTTTAAAACTTTATTTTTGATTCTTAAAGGCAAACACGGGATGGGACCTGAGAACATAACAGACATGCTGGTGCCTTACGCACCCGAGAGAACACTCAGAGCCAGATCAGAGCCAGCCCTAGGGTTCTGGGGGCCCTGAACAGGAATGTTGCCGTGGCCCCAGAGTGCTCCAGCATAAATCACACCCAGCGCTTAACGGCTGAATTGAGTGGCCCAGGGACGGCAGAGGCCCTTGGCTCCTGCGCAGTGTTTACGCCAGGGGCCCGCTCGGACTCAGCCACAGCTGCACTCCTATCCGCCCCAAAGACCTACCTTAAGAGCAGAACTTTTTCAGTTTTACGCCCTCAAAATCTGGAACATTCTCCCACAGTAGACTGGAGATTCACCCCCAGTTCCACCTTTGCAGGATGGCATTTCACTGAGCTGCTTTATCAGCTGCTGTCTTGTATTCATTTTTATGTTTGCGTTTTCCTTCTTTTCTGTTTTCGGAAAGCCCAGTTGTACAGTGGTGCTCCTAACTGGACCCCCAGCTGTTGATCTGGGAGAGCACAGACAAGCTTGTGAGATGGCTTGCACAGTGTCGGAGGACAATGCTTACGGCTCTATTTTAGCCATCTTAGCGGATTGTCTAAAGCACATTGCACAAGTGCATTTAGAGCATGTTCAAATCCACTTTTGCTCGTTAAACGGCGGATGATTTGATCGCAAAGTAAAGCGCAGGGTACAAATGGGCTGAACTTAGTCACTTAATGAATAATAGGTGTCTTGGGTGTAACATGTAAGGTTGGGTCCTGGAACCCAGGCCCACTTAGGCACCGACTCCCCTACGACTATTGCATATAGTAGCAGACCGAATCAGGACTCAGATATTGGTGCTTCATTCACAGTGTTACAGGCATGATATATGGTGTTTTCAGTCATGTCATGAATAGAGAGCTATTGCCGCCTAACAGCCCCCCCCCCCCCCCCCCCCAGGGGGATCCCCCCGTAAGGCTGCAGGAATGACAGAGTTGGCCAATATAAAGGAGTCGTGTCTTAATACAGGATAATTTGCAAATACACATAGCATCGCAGATCACCTGGATGTTGAGGGAGTGGGCTCCTTCACAGGAAACATATGTAAGAGCGTTCTCTGCTGGGGCGCACAGTTGCACATGCATGCTATCGATGTCACCGAGACTCCCAGGGAATCCAAGGTTCACCACAGACTCCTGTATATGACCCGTTCATGGGTGGCAGGTGTTATGGGGAACTGAATGTATTCATTGGCATGCCCGACTAGGCAGGAGGTAACTGTCTGCATGTACGGCTGAATTTACGGCAGACTGGGACATGCCTCCAGTTGAATTTAGGAATGACCCACTTGTAAAAGAAAATGTATCGCCGTGACTTTCACAGCCACAGGGAGTGCACAGGGACAGCAGGCATTCATCTGCAGCAGATGTGTGCTACAGCCTGGAGGGATAGGCAATTTACAGCAGCATTCCCCTTCACCGAGGGACAGGTACGTGGCCATTGGCCAATGGACCCCTCTGCCTCCGTCCTTTCCTAATCCTTTGTCCATTCAGATACTCCACGTGGCTGTGTGAATCAAGAATATTTGAGCAAATGCACCAAACCTTAACAACTGAAACGCTCAGCAACTGATGTTTGGTTAAACTTTCATGGTCTTGTAACGATGTGGCACAAAATTCGCTTAACAGATATTTGATCTGTGTGACCTTTTCAGTTTTCACAGGGTCTTGACAGTCAGCCTCATGAATCTGTTTAAATACTGATGTGCATTGCCACGACTGATCAAAACAATTAGCCAATTTTATGTCTTTATTATATTCAGATCAATATTATGATTGACTTCATATTTTGACCATATTGTTATGATTGATTTACACTGAAATGGATGGGTGAAACGCCAATACTGGAGCCAACCGCACTGCCACTAGTGAACAACGTCTCTCAACGAGACCACGAACTGAGCTTCCGAAACGCAGCCCGGTTTTGGCTGCTTGGTAATAAGTCTATAAATGCCATTCCACCGTGCAGCCTCTCTGACGCCATCAGAGCGGGGGAAGGGTGAAGAGTTGAACAGTCATCTCCAGCGTCAGGGCGGATCGGCTAACCAGCGTGCTGTAAAGAGAGCTGTCTCGTGTGCCGTATGGACCTAGATGCTCTGGTTATGAGTCCGTGCCCAGACTACTGCTACAGCCTGAGTCAGATTAGCTAACGCGTCAGCAGGTTATGAGTCAGTGTCCAGGCTACTGCTACAGCCGGAGTCAGATTAGCTAACGCGTCAGCGGGTTATGAGTCAGTGCCCAGGCCACTGCTACAGCCTGATTCAGATTAGCTAATGCGTCAGCGGGTTATGAGTCAGTGCCCAGGCTACTGCTACAGCCTGAGTCAGATTAGCTAACGTGTCCGCGGGCTATGAGTCAGTGCCCAGGCCACTGCTACAGCCTGATTCAGATTAGCTAATGCGTCAGCCGGTTAGGAGTCAGTGCCCAGGCTACTGCTACAGCCTGAGTCAGATTAGCTAACGTGTCCGTGGGCTATGAGTCAGTGCCCAGGCCACTGCTACAGCCTGATTCAGATTAGCTAATGCGTCAGCGGGTTATGAGTCAGTGCCCAGGCTACTGCTACAGCCTGAGTCAGATTAGCTAACGCATCAGTTGGTATGTGTCAGTGCCCAGACTACTGCTACAGCCTGAGTCGGATTAGCTAATGCGTCAGCGGGTTATGAGTCAGTGCCCAGGCCACTGCTACAGCCTGAGTCAGATTAGCTAATGCATCAGCGGGTTATGAGTCAGTGCCCAGGCTACTGCTACAGCCTGGGTCAGATTAGCTAACGCATCAGCAGGTTATGTGTCAGTGCCCAGGCCACTGCTACAGCCTGAATCAGATTAGCTAACGCGTCAGCGGATTATGAGTCAGTGCCCAGGCCACTGCTACAGCCTGGGTCAGATTAGCTAACGCATCAGCAGGTTATGTGTCAGTGCCCAGGCCACTGCTACAGCCTGAGTCAGATTAGCTAACGCGTCAGCGGGTTATGAGTCAGTGCCCAGGCCACTGCTACAGCCTGAGTCAGATTAGCTAACGCGTCAGCGGGTTATGAAAAAGGGTGACTTCCGTCGCACCTCTATTAGCTGAGAAACAGTTATAGATGCAGGGTTGTTAGTCAGCCTATGACAGGGAAATCAATTTTGTATCAACTCTAGTGAAATAATCCTGACAGGATTTTCAGTTTGGGGTGGTGGAGCCCTTTGATGTATTTTGGTAATTTGGGACCTCCTGCCTCCTCAAAAGGTTTTTTTTTTTGTTGACAAATGAGCTGATGTTTATAAGATACAAGATAATTTAAGTAATATAGAGTGGAGGCAACTGACTGATTGCAAAACTGAATGAAGAGTGGTACAAATTTGAAAAGGGTTATTCTTGCACATAAATAAATCTTTATTGGGGAGTTAAAGGCAAAACAATATTAACATTGCAGTACCAAGGTAAGCATGTAGAATATCGTAATATGTATGAATGCTGGTTAAAAATATAAATAAAGGCAGCTACTATACTCTTTGAAATACAAACTACCCTTGCACCAAAATAAGTAATCCTATTTCAATATTGCAGTAGAAAAAGGTTAGTCAAGGAAGAGGTTAAGTGCGTTAAAAATAAGGAAGGAGCTTTGCTTTATAAGAATAAGGACATTATTGACACACTAGACAGTTACTTTGTTGACAGCTTTACCAGAGTTGAAATATGCCTGAAAGCTTATCCTGTATTCAGAAAGTTCTAGCAAATATTGAGCTGAGGAATGAAGAAGAGCTTAAAAATGACAAAACGTGTGACAAATAAGACAGGAAGCCCTGACAGCGTTTATCCAGGAGTGCTCAAAGAGCTGGGGAAATCTTCTATAAACCACGGACAGGTGTTTTTACACACGCTCTATAAACTGTAGACATGCCAAATGACTGGGAGTGATGTATTAATATACAAGAAAGGATACGGGATTGATCCAGGAAACTACAAAGTTGCCAGTACTGGATCTGCAGAATACAGGAATCTATCATAATTCTAAAGTTGGAATTGTTCCTTGAAAAAGCAGAACCTTAAGCGATAGCCAGCATGGTTTTTGCAGGGTTGCCAAACTTTTGGAAGTTTCAGTGAAAAGCTTTTGACTGAAACTCATGTATTATATATTTGGAAGCCCAAAATGAATTTGGACTGCTTATTCTCAAAAGGAAGTCTGTAGGAATTGGCTGCAGGGTAGGACACAAATTTTATCTTAACTCAGCAAGGACCATTGCTTTTCCGTATTTACAGAAATTATCTTGATAAGGACATGAGCAAAAGAGTTCAATCTGCACAAACAGTTTAGAATGTACTAAACTTACCCAAAAATATCTAAACACAATCCACCAATGGTGAGACACATGGAACAATCTAAATCAATATAACTAAAGTTCTGCACATGGTAAAATATCAGTCAAGACAGGAGTATTTTATGGGAAGAACAAAATGACAGACTTTGAAACAGCTCATAGTTGCTCAGTCTTTCAGTCTTGACAGAGTGCTGGATTCTCTCTATGGTGGGTGGAATGCCCTGTTTTCACCATGTACTCTCATCTTCAATGCATTTCCAATGCCAAGCTCATAGGCCACCAGAACTTAACTCAACCTTCATGCAGGTCATCTACTTTAGTAGGATCACTCATTTGTTACCATTAAGAGCTTAAAAAGAAAAGAATACGGGCAATTCAAGGCACCTTCATATATCTGTATCACTTCTGAACCTTCAAGTGCAAACATGGGCAAACGCAAACATCACTCAGCAGGTCAGGGGGTGAGCTGCAGTAAAAGCTACAGTCCTGTCTTCTGAAGCGCACTGAAAACAGCATTATCCATAATCACGATGTGTGGGCATGATCCACCTTATCACACGTACGGCTTCCCAGTGTGCGCTGTGCTTACTGAACAGTGGTTCACTGGGAAACTTATATTATCTTCTGTGTTTAATGACTATGTTTTCACTCAACAGCTGATGAATGATTAATCAGCTTTAGAATTAATATCTTTCTTCCCAGTTCACATTTCCTTTGTATTAAATTTTAATATATTTTGGCACCATCCGTATTTCAGCACTATAAACATTCACAAAGACCAGCCACCCCACCCACCCACCCCAAACGCACACACACACACACACACACACACATACACACCTACACAGATACACACACACACACATACACAAATGCAAACACACACACACACACACAAATGCAAACACACACACACACACATGCACATGCACACGCACGCACACGCACACACACACACACACACGCACACACACACACACACACACACGCGCGCACACGCATACTGCCTCTACAGGCAGTAATCCTGTGTGGAGCACCCTAGCCAGCATATGACCATTGCAGTTGAGTTGTGGTTTCTTACCCTAATGCTTCACAATGGATTGTAGTTTCATCTTTGCCTTATCACTTAAAATTCCATACAATCAAATGTTTTCAAAGAAATGCAAATAGCAATAATACACTGAGTGAACCGCACTTATTGATGATGTATAGGTTAGGAAATGAAAAACATGTATTTTTGCAAAAGCCACATTGCAAAAGCCCTTTTATCTCAAATAATGTTTTCATTACTGTTGCATTTTATATGAGATTCAAGACTGGACAGGTATGTCACATTTAGAGGTGACTCTGCTGAGTACTGTGCTAGGTTTAAAGGTGGTCTTCACAGTGAATGATAATGCTCCTTTATTAGATTTTTTTACATAGACCAGTCTCTGGAATCTGTATCCGTGTGGAAGAGAGGGGGCTGCTGTTTCTCTGGCAGAGATGCCTGGAGCAGAAAGACATGCACATCCAGCGCAAGTTTCAACAGCCGCATTTCGGCTCAGAATTATTCATGGCAGGTAAGCCGATTTCTGTCTCACAGTATTTTCTGAAGGCAGAAGGTAAATCCCCCAAAGCGCATCACTCTGTGCGTTCATATTTTTAGTGTCGTTAGCCGAGCGCTCTCAGACTCTTTGGGAAGCATGCCCCTGTGAAACGACAGGAGGGTCCCAGAGTGCACGCTGACTAGCTGTGACTTCCTCTGGAGCTGCTGCTGGGAGGGAGCCAGCCACGCACGCACTCACACACACACACATATACACACAAACACAAATGCATACACACACACACACACACACACACAAACGCATACACACACACTCACGCACACACAGGGGCCCAGGGCTGGGTTGCCAGGTTGTTGTACCGGTTGTCTGTCGGTGCGGAGCTCTCACCTGGCAGCCAGTCCGCCGGGCCGCAGGTTGGACACTCTGGGCTTCCCGTCCTTGTCCGTGCCCCCGGAGATGGTGAGGCCCAGGGTGCTGCCCTCCTTCTTAATCAGCTCCACTACCGTCACCCCCCGAAACTCTTCTACCCACAAACACAGCCACAAGGGGGAGAGTTGGGGAAAGAGCAATCAGCAATACACTTCCTGTGGCCAACTTCCTGTCTCAGAAAATAAAACTCCTGTCTGCAGGACACCCTTGAGGGTGGATTGGTAACTTCAGAACCAGCAAATTAGCACACGGGTCCCTCGACAGTCGTAGTTGCTGGGATGAGAAATACTTTATTTGTGAGTCTTAAGTGCTCAGCTCAGACACTGAAGACTCTCAGCTGCATTTCCGAGAGTCTGCCCAGCCAGACTGAGGCTAAAGCTTGAGCGAGTCGCGACAAAGACGTCAACCGCTCTCCCCACAGACCACTGTACTGTGGTGTAAATGTTGCACCAAAATAAGGAATTCCGGTTGCATCACCTTACCAGACTAATGGGAAAATGAATAAGGGTATAAAATTATTGCCTCAAACTATGTCCGACACCAACACTAACTATTTTAATTTGGAGTTTACTTGTACGTTACTGTGACTAGTTTGTTTCACACCCAGCTTGTTAGCAAATATATTTATTTTACTATATTGCGCTGATAACACATCAAATTCTCCCTGATTTCTAATGTTATGGTTTCACATATTTAAAGGACAAAACGATTAGTAAAAGGGAACCAAAAATCCTATTAATTTTAGCCATAGGTGAAGCACCAAAATGACAACAGACACTTTGGTAGTCTATCACACTTGGAGGTACATATGCCACTCTAAATAACATCTGCCCCATGTTAACATCACACTTCCATTGTAAGATGGCCACAGACACCCATATATTGATTGCAAGCTACCTCCCATTAAACATTTTTGTTGTGAAAAGTCGGTGAAACATCATCTAGCAGAAAACCTGAACACACTGGGTTGAAAAGTGAAAGTTTTAAAGACATAGCCAGGCTATATCTGATCTGGGTAAAACCATGAGCTACATTAGGGTCTAGATTCCAGATTTTGCTCCATGGTCTGTGGTGACTCCACCTTCGACCCTGAACCCCGCCCTTAACCTGTCTGCCCTGATGGGGGTCACGGGGGTCAGAAGGGGCAGAAGGGTCGCGGGGTCAGAAGGGCAGAAGGGTCACGGGGTCAGAAGGGTCACAGGGGGTCAGAAGGGCAGAAGGATCACAGGGTCAGAAGGGCAGAAGGGTCACGAGGGTCAGAAGGGCAGAAGGCTCACGGGGGTCAGAAGGGCAGAAGGGTCACAGGGGGTCAGAAGGGCAGAAGGGTCACAGGGGGTCAGAAGGGCAGAAGGGCAGAAGGGTCACGGGGCAGAAGGGTAGAGGGGTCACGGGGGCAGAAGGGTAGAAGGGTCACGGGGGTCAGAAGGGCAGAAGGGTCACGGGGGGTCAGAAGGGCAGAAGGCTCACAGGGGGTCAGAAGGGCAGAAGGCTCACAGGGGTCAGAAGGGCAGAAGGCTCACAGGGGGTCAGAAGGGCAGAAGGGTCACAGGGGGTCAGAAGGGTAGAAGGGTCACAGGGGGTCAGAAGGGCAGAAGGGTCACGGGGCAGAAGGGTAGAAGGGTCACGGGGGTCAGAAGGGCAGAAGGGTCACAGGGGTCAGAAGGGCAGAAGGGTAGAGGGGTCACGGGGGCAGAAGGGTCACAAGGGTCAGAAGGGCAGAAGGGCAGAAGGGTCACAAGGGTCAGAAGGGGCAGAAGGGTCACAGGGTCAGAAGGGTAGAAGGGTCACGGGGGTCAGAAGGGTCACGGGGGGTCAGAAGGGCAGAAGGCTCACAGGGGGTCAGAAGGGCAGAAGGCTCACAGGGGTCAGAAGGGCAGAAGGCTCACAGGGGGTCAGAAGGGCAGAAGGGTCACGGGGGCAGAAGGGTAGAAGGGTCACAGGGGGTCAGAAGGGCAGAAGGGTCACGGGGGCAGAAGGGTAGAAGGGTCACGGGGGTCAGAAGGGCAGAAGGGTCACAGGGGGTCAGAAGGGCAGAAGGGTCACAGGGGCAGAAGGGCAGAAGGGTCACAGGGGTCAGAAGGGTCAGAAGGGTCACAGGGGCAGAAGGGCAGAAGGGTCACAGGGGGTCAGAAGGGCAGAAGGGTCACAGGGGCAGAAGGGCAGAAGGGTCACAGGGGTCAGAAGGGTCAGAAGGGTCACAGGGGCAGAAGGGCAGAAGGGTCACAGGGGTCAGAAGGGTAGAGGGGTCAGAAGGGCAGAAGGGTAGAGGGGTCACAGGGGCAAAAGGGTCACAAGGGTCAGAAGGGCAGAAGGGCAGAAGGGTCACAGGGGTCAGAAGGGGCAGAAGGGTCACAGGGGTCAGAAGGGGCAGAAGGGTCACAGGGGTCAGAAGGATCACAGGGGTCAGAAGGGGCAGAAGGGTCACAGGGGTCAGAAGGGCAGAAGGGTCACAGGGGTCAGAAGGGCAGAAGGGTCACGGGGTCAGAAGGGCAGAAGGGTCACGGGGTCACGGGGGCAGAGGGGTCACAGGGGTCAGAAGGGCAGAAGTGTCACGGGATCAGAAGGGCAGAAGTGTCATGGGGTCAGAAGGGCAGAAGGGTCAGAAGGGCAGAAGGGCAGAAGGGTCACAGGGGTCAGAAGGGCAGAAGGGTCACGGGGTCAGAAGGGCAGAAGGGTCACAGGGGTCAGAAGGGCGGAAGGGCAGGCTTAAGGCAGAACTGCAGCACTCCCCAAGCCCATACCTGCACAGCTGTGGAGATGCAGCTAGCAGCTAACAGCTCTCTCTCTCTGCCTCTGTCTCTCAAATTCAAATTCAAATGCTTTATTGGCATGATATATTTGAAAAAATACATATTGCCAAAATGTAGTGACAACAACAATAAATCATAGTAAGAACATAAAAAACAAGCAGCAACAGCAACAACAGCATAAATGATAGTAACATAATATTTATGAACTCTCAATTTTCAATTCAATGTTTTATTGGCAGGAAAATACACATAGTAAATATACAAAACAAGCAGTGTAACAGTACAAGGAACCTATGAACGATAATGAATACAACTAAAATTACAATTAGCTATAATAGTATTGTGACTGTAAAACTATAAAAAATAAATAAATGAGTCACTGTCTTTAATGCCTCTATTTCAATTTTAATTTCAAAGACCAGGACAAACATAAGCACGCGTGTTGCCAAAGCAGAGGTTACAAAATAAGACTATGTACAATATAGATTATGACAGACATAGATTATAGAGTAAAGTGATTCAACTGCTAGATTATGGACTGGCTAAAAAAACTAAAACAAAAACAAAACAAGGCTATAACGAAAATGGCAGTAAGTGATGTTTGGTGTGTGAGTGCATGCGTGTCTGCATGTAAGCTTGTACGTGTGCATAATGTGTGTGCATGACGTGGTCACTCATTCTCATGGTCTCTCTCTCTGTCTCTTCGTCTGTCTGTCTCTCTCTCTCACTCTCTCTCTCTGTCTGTCTGTCTCTCTCAATTTTTTTTTCAATTACAGTTTGCTTTATTGGCAGGACAACTACAATCATATTGCCTACAGGTAAAATACAGAAATATGGAAACCACATAAACAAGTATGACCCACAGCACTATAATAATAATAATAATAACAATAAAATAAACATATTTATATAGTGGAAAACAAACAAATAACATTAATTAAGATATGAAGAACATAACAAAAATATGTAGAGTGCAGGTTAAATAAATAAATAAATAAATAAATAAAAATTTATTTTGGATGTTCGGGAAAATAGTACTTTAATACAACCAGGTCAAATAATTATGGCAAATACTTTAACCATGTAGACCCCAGGGCAATTCCTGCAGACTACTGACTATTTAAACATCTATTTTATGCAATATTCGGAACAAAATTCTTTTGTCACACAATTAGGATTATTAGTTTTGATAAGTAACATGCTTTGAAAATTCTCAGGGATCTTGAGAAGCGTCATTAAATTTTACCAGCATCTACTGTAAACCCCTGTCACTCAAATCACGGCCATTGACGTCCAAGAACTGCTAGTTTTCCGCCCTCGTTTTACCTGAGAGTCAGGTCTGAATACAGCCAATTTTCACATATCTTAGAGCAATAATCAATTTTGTGGCTTGAAGTTAATATGAACAAGGAGGCAGCTGAGCAGATTTTTTAAATACTGAATTCAAATAATTGTTTCATATGTACCAACAGCATTTTGCATTACCATAAAACATGCTCCAGAAATACTGATTACTGCAGAGAAGACTGAGGTTTGGTTTTTACGTGCGTCTACCACATGCAGCACATTTCTAATCGTGTTTGGGAATCCTGAACCAATCATGGTGTTTTCATGGTAAGTTTGGTGCTATACAAGACACACAGCTATCCAAAGTAATGCCCATTTTCTACCATTACGCGGTGTCATCATGAAGGAACTTGCATTGAAATTCTGAGCTTAGTTATTCTCAAATAGCATACTGCTGTTGTACCTTTAAGCAAGGTACCAAGCCTCAATAAATTCAGTCTAACATCCAGATTTAACAGACGACACAGTGTAATGCAAATGTCTAAAATAAAGGTGAATGAACAATGTAACAAGTTATTTAAATCATATTTGTCTCTTCAGTGAGGGTGAACAGTAATGACGGCATCCAGTCGGAATTAGCTTCCCGTGCACATACGTGTTTCCGCGGCCTTGGTCTCGTAATGGTCGCCCTGCGTTTCATTCCCAAGCCCACTAAACGGTATCCTTGGTGTGAAGCGACTGGGCGTGCTCACACAGAGGTGCTCGAGGAGCGCTCTTCCTGCCTGTCCGCGTGTTAAAATGGTACTTCACTGAAGAGCCGAACGGCAGCTCAGCGCGAGAGGCTCGCTGTAAACACTGGAGCAGAAAGCACAGTTCTGCTCCCTCTAAAAACTTTCCGTCGCGTCGCACAGCTCCACCCCCGCAGGAAACTTCCAAAGCAATTAACAACCGTGTTCAACACCAGCGGAGAAGAAGGGGGAGCGCTATCTGTGAGAGAGATAACGCAGAATGTCCTCAGAGTAGCGCCTGAAAGACTAATGACGGCAGCGCTCGCTCCTACGCCAGCCGTGAATAATTTCAATTAACCATTAAAGCAGGCGATATAACTAACACCGCAAAGCGAGCCGGGGCGTCCGAAAGCTGAGTTTTTACCTTTTAATGCGCCGCCACCTGAGGCGGCCGTAAAACAAAAGGCTCCCGTTGGCGTCTTTGCGCTGAACGGCGCTCAGAGGTTTACGAGCCCGCGGCTTTATCGCCGAGCACAGGAGCCGCAGGTCCTAACAGACCGGCTCACCTCGCTTTCAAACGCCAGCCGCGACAGCTTCTGCACCACCTTTCTACCACGACGACTTCAATCAGAAAATTGAAATTTTTTTAAAAAATAAAATAAAATTCACCCGTGTGAGCACACCTTAATAATTTGCCACGGGACGTGGTCTGAATCCTAGAGATTTATCTTTATAAAAAAGAAAAAAAAAACCTGGAATATAAAAAGGAAAAATGAAATACTCAGAGCCCTCTGTGTCCATTAAAATGGCATCAGGAGAGAGCTTCGTCTGGCCCGTTTGAAGCCGGGGCATGTGGTAATTATAATGAAAACAAGCTCAAACAGCCTGGACTCCGAGGCCCTGTGCATGCGTATACATTAATGAAATATCTGGCTCGGGGGGAGATCTGCAGCCATCCTTATTCCCACAATTTGTGTTTGCCTGAAGTGCACTGAAAAATACAGCAGCCCTGCAACCCCCCTCCCAAAGACAGCTACCCCAGGCATGCATGTGACAGCCCAGGAGAGAGGCAGTGAAAACATGCGCTCGCATCAAAGGGTAGAGAGGCGTCCCAACGCTTAGGGGGTGTTGGGTCGCTTCCCCACCCGAGGCGCGCACGCGCTCTCTCCGTGTGTGTGTGTGTGTGTGTGTGAGCGTGTGTGCGTGCATGTATGTGTGAGAGAGAGAGCATGTGTGTGTGAATGTGTTGGTGTGAGAGAGAGAGAGTGTGTGAGTGAATGTGTGTGTGTGTGTGTGTATATGTGTGTGTGCGTGTGAGTGTGTGTGTGTACATATGTGTGTGAGTGTGTGTGTATGTGTGTGTGTGTGTGTGTATATATGTGTGTGAGTGTGTGTGCGTGTGTGTGTATATGTGTGTGCGTGTGTGGTGGGGGATGCCGAGGTGAAGGAGTCGGGTGTACCTGGGATACTCTGTCTCCGACAGGCCAGAGAACTGTCGGTCCCTGTGGAGTCCTTGCTCCCTTTAGAGTAAGGGCCGTCATCTGAAAAAGAGGAAGAAAAGGAATGTCATTACTAGCCCGGTCCAGCAGGGCGGCGCTACTTCAGCCTGGAGAGACGGGTCGCTTCACTGGGAAGAGGGCCCGAAGGGGGCAGCCGAAATGACAGCGGGAGGGCGGAACCCAGAGGAGGGGTGAGTTACAGATTCCGCCTAGAGCAGTATGTTCAAAACGGTTCATATGATGAGAACAAACCGCACGCAGGATCATTCCTCAAGGCAAGCTAAAAGGTTATGCTCAATTGTTCTTGTAAAGCAATAGATTTGCAGTGCTTTCAATGCTAGGCAAAACACGCCATCCATCTCGCATGTTCTATAACCTGTCATTTTCTGGAGGATGATTTGCGCTTTAATCAAATCACAGAAGTGCACTGGGAGATGTGATTTCTTTCTGATGTGATTCATAACACAAACAGTGACAGTCAATGACATCCTCGCTTGTATCTCGTAAAACATCAGTCCTATGTCATTCCAAGAGAGAGAGAAAAGGGGAGAGAAAGAAAAAGAGGAAGAAGAAAGAGAGAGGGATGAGGAGATAGAGAGAATTTTTTCCTCATGAGTTTTTATGGGCGAAAAGATAAAGGTCTGAGATTGCGTCATGGTCACATAAAGTAACAAATAGCATTATTATTTCAATTATGGATGTTATTGGGTGCTTTCAAGCATACAGTATTTAATACTGTATGAGTAAATATGAACTACCAAATGAGCAAAGGCCCCAGGCCTTTCAGGATTCGTCATGGAAGCTTGTCGAAATGACTTCGGAAATGAATACTTCCTGAGGTCACAGCTGAGAAACACTGATGTGGGACAATGAGCTCTGACCTCACTCTGTGAGGTCAATCTGGGGAAGGAATGAGTAAACTAAACTTTCTCTCAGCATAATGAGTGGAGGAAAGGAGCAGACAGCCTTTTTAAAAGTCTCAATGCCTGTCTTGTAATTTTTAGTGAAATAGAGCAGTACTCTGGGGCATATATTAGGGTTTTAGAGGATGCATAATTTATGCATGCCGCATTCTTCCTTTGTTTAAAACTTTTCCTTCACTGAATGCTTGGGGCCAGTCACAAGCAACTGGTTCTGTCTTTCCTGTATGTATGGCCTGAACGCTCAAGAGAAAGATTTGAACTTGTGCTATGGATGTTCTCAAAGTGGTTGAGATTTCAAATTTCGACCACGTCACATTAAAAACTGCCACACACAGCGAGCTTCCAGTTCTTCTTTTTGGAGGGAAGATTGCACCCCTATTGGTCCCCCAACACCACTTCCAACATTTTCCCAGGCTTTCTCCCATCCAAGTACTAACCAGGCCCAGCAGAAGCAGGGTTCATGGTGTGTATGGCTGCTGACCAATATAAAATTAAAAAACATAAAAATCTATGTGGGAAATAAGATTAAAAACCAATTAGGTACACATATGTAGGACCTGGCAGGACCCCTGTTTGCCTCCAGAGCAGCCTGAAGTCTTCGAGGAATGGACTGAACCAAGATGCTCAAAGCATTCCTTAGGGATTTTGGTCCATGCTGACTTGACAGCATCATGCAGTTCCTGCCAATTTTTCAGCCACACATTCATGCCACAAATCTCCTGCTACACTTCATCCCAAAGGTTCTCTACTGGATTGAGATCTGGGGACTGTGCATGCCACTGCAGTAAACCAATGTCACTGTCATGTTCATGGAACCAGCTCGAGATGATGTGTCCTTTGTGACATGGCACACTATCCTGCTGGAAGTATCCATCTGAGAAAGGGTAGACTGTGGGGTTGCACATAGTCAGCAACAATGCTTAGGTATGCTGTGACATTCAAATAATGCTCAATTGGTATTGGTAATGTATGCCAAGGAAGAATTACCCACACCATTACACCACCACCACCATCACCAACCTGCACCATTAGCACAAGACAGGATGGATCCATGGATTCATGCTGTTTATGCCAAATTCTGCTCCCTGCCCACTATACTGCCCTACAAAGCCTAACTGCAGTAACTACGCAAAGGGTAAAACTGAGAAAAATGGCTTTAAAGTATTTTAACTGGCCAGCCAATATCAGTGATATTGCACTAATTGTACATGTATTCATGAGGTAATTTTTATGCCCAAAAACCATGATGGCTGATTTGACCTTTGACCCCAAAAATGTAGTTACTGCACTCTGCCTTTGCATTGCCTTAAATGGTTCTAAGAGCATTTGCAAAAGCAAAGTGCAGTAACTACAATGTTCTCAGCTTTTATATTGTGTTTTCAGTGAACAAAAACTATTTTGACACTGATTTTGTTATAATTGTATTTAACAGTATTTAACAACTCTACTTATGGATTTATAGCCCCATCTTCCTGCTCACTTGAGCCCCATCTCCCTGCTCACATGTGCACTGCAGCCCCATCTCCCTGCCCACTGGAGCCCCATCTCCCTGCTCACTGGAGCCCCACTGGAGCCCCATCTCCCTGCTCACTGGAGCCCCATCTCCCTGCTCACTGGAGCCCCATCTCCCTGCTCACTGGAGCCCCATCTCCCTGCCCACTGGAGCCCCATCTCCCTGCTCACTGGAGCCCCATCTCCCTGCTCACTGCAGCCCCATCTCCCTGCTCACTGCAGCCCCATCTCCCTGCTCACTGCAGCCCCATCTCCCTGCTCACTGCAGCCCCATCTCCCTGCTCACTGGAGCCCCATCTCCCTGCTCACTGGAGCCCCATCTCCCTGCCCACTGGAGCCCCATCTCCCTGCTCACTGGAGCCCCATCTCCCTGTTCACTGCATTCCCATCTCCCTGCTCACTGCAGCCCCATCTCCCTGCCCACTGGAGCCCCATCGCCCTGCTCACTGCAACCCCATCGCCCTGCTCACTGGAGCCCCATCTCCCTGCTCACTGCAACCCCATCTCCTTGCCCACTGGAGCCCCATCTCCCTGCCCACTGGAGCCCCATCTCCCTGCTTTTAGCTGACAGAGTGGAACCCGGCGTGGTCTTCTGCATTCTGAGATGCTGGAACCACCAGGCTTACACTACCAATCATACCACGGTCAAAGTCTTTTAGATCACACCCATTCTAGTGTTTAGTCAAAACAACAACTAAAGCACTTCGCCCAGTCTGCATGCTTTTCATACTGCAGCCACAGGATTCCCTGTTTGGAGGAGCAAGCTATTTGTGTTAACGAGCATGTGTACCTAATAAAGTGGAGGGTGAGTATTTAATTTGCCAATGACAAAGCTTATTTGTTGGATATGTTAAAATAATTGGAATAATAATTTGACCCAGTAAGAAATTAGGCAATAACATAACAGCCCATCCAGGACTCAGGCACCATACTGCAGCTCATTTCTGCATACACAGAATATTTATATGGTGGCCTGTTTAAATGGCTCATTAGTTTAGTAAGAGCCTGCCCAGGACAATTAAAATACGAATTAGCATGCCACAGCTGAAGATGAGGTAATTTAAATGTACTTGTTTATTTATTTCTCTATGTGTAGTGTAATGCACATGCCCCCGCCAAGGCGTAACTTGGCGGGATGGCATACCTGCCATCCCAATAAAGAGTTGGTCTTCTAACCTAACGGTTGCAGCTTTGATTCTTGGGTAGGACACTGCCGTTGTACCCTTAAGCAAGGTACTCAACCTGCATTGCTTCAGTGTATGTCCAGCTGTATAAATGGATGCAATGTAAATGCTGTGTAAAACGTTGTGCAAGTTGCCCTGGATAAGAGCGTACGCTAAATGCCTACAATTAATGAATAATGTTTTATCACGTTTTTCTTTGGATTGTTGTTGTTGGATGAATTTACAAGTAAATATGTCAGTGAGATGGAATGTATATTTAGAGCAAATAACTGGAAAAGGCAATAAAGTTCAGCCCCACATCCCTCCCTCTTCACTGGTATAATGCCACGGACTCACCAGAGATTCTTGAATCTTACTGTGCACTGTGCAGAGTGCATATTATACTACAATAACGTACAAACAGTATACAGCTGACAAATTTCCTGAATTCGTTAACCAACCACACTCGACTCGGCTTCACCTCATCTGGGACTCAAACTTCTGCCATGCTGGTTTAAGGCTTGTTCTCCTCCAAGCAAAAGACTGTAACTAAGAGTCACAGAAGCACCGAGGGAAAAAGCCACCAAAAGGCCATCGCAGGAACCCAGGGTGGTTCCTTTTAAAGATCTTATCTCACCTCTATTCTGCTGGGGTGCAGAGCTCTGCGCCACAGTGGAGATTACCACCCCCACCCCCGCTGCCACTGCCGTCACCCGACCGGCCCTCTCCACCGTAAAGAGACTCGGGCCATATCAGCGTTTGCAGCGATGGGACAGTCAGCCTTAATCCTGTTGCTGGAGGGCTTAGAAAAAGCCTAATAATGGAAGCAATTTACTGCCACGTTGGCTAACTTAGGAAGCACAGAGTCATCTGCTTCTTATGCTATGTGCTTCATTTCGTGGACTAACCAACTCTCTTAAAATTCACGAAGGAGGTTACCCTCTGACTGGGGGAGCAACATCCTGTGCAGTTTGCAAAAAAAGAAAGGATTTTCTTCATAGCAGCATCAGCAAACAGCAAAGAGGCAACTACCTTTAAACAGCAATAAACATTCGGATTCGCTAAAAGGAAGGACTACATTAACCAATCACGTGATCATTGTTGTGACCAAGTGGCAACAATGTAACGAGATACTCCCCAGATCTCCTACATTTGCACTTGGTCTCTGAACACAACATCATCCTCAAATATTAACCCTACTGCTCCTACTACGAACCCAACTTAAAGACCCATAATTGGGGTGAAAATGCCAGGCAGCAGGTTTGGTATTTGTATTTTGTATGTTCTGTGGTAAATCCGGCCCTGACATAAATGTACAAAATTTAGTGAAATATTTCCCTTCGGTGCAACTATTCAGCTGTTTCCAAACTTTCTGAACGCTTATCCCTTCAATTAGCAGGCCTCTAATTAGCAGGGAGATAAATGCTGTGGTCCTAATGGGGAGACGCTGTGCGTTCTCTTTCATTCACACAGCACATTTAAAGCTTAATTACCCCACATTATCTGTGTCACAGCAGCTGAGAGACAATACAGGAGAGCAGGGCTGCAGTTCTGGAGATAGGAGCCCACTACTAACAGAGGTGCACACACACACACACACACACACACTTACAATCTCACACACACACACCTACACACACAGACACACGCACACCCACACAATCTCTCTCTCACACACACACACACACACACACTCACACACACAATCTCACAAACACACACACACACTCACACACAGACACAATCACACATACACACACCTACACACACAGACACACACACACCCACACAATCTCTCACACACACACACACACACCCATACTCACACACACAATCTCTCACACACACACTCACACACAGACACATACACACACAATCACACACACACACAATCTCTCTCTCACACACACCCACACACATACACACACAATCTCACACACACACACACACACACTCACACGCAAACTGACACACACAAACACTTACAATCTCACACGCACACACACCTACACACACACATGCACACACACACACACACACAAATACACACATAATCTAACACACATACGTGCACACACAACCACACACACATCACTCCCACACAAAAACACACACACACAAACATCCACGCAAACACAGAAACGCACAATCACACACAATACAGAGCATCATCTCCATACATGTACTCAATGTACCCATCTCTGTTTTTTTAAAGGGTCCCCACACTCCTGATGAAGTCAGCTACAGCAGGGACTCAGAGATCTGTACTCGGTCCCCACAAATCCACCGGTCCTCACAAAGCCACCCCCCACCCCTGCAGGGGTCCCTCACACCCCACCCTGTTGAACCCCAGTACCACTGGAGGTCGTCTGCTAATGTTCTACCACTGAGTTATAATTAGCCGAAGCTGGAACGCAGGCCAACACTCGTGTGTGGATGGAAGCTTTCACTTCCTTTTTCTTAATTGCGTTTCCATCATGATCATTAATTTCAAAGAATCCCCGCGATGTTGCCTATGTGTCTCGAATCCCCTTCATTAGAGGAAAAATTGAAGGACAGTCCATCTTAATTTGAAACAGAAAAGAAACTGACTTAAAATGTGCCGATTCCCAGATGTTTACCACCAAGTTTTAAGTATTTACATTTTTTGACAAACAAATGTGTTGGATGACAAAAGGCTGTAATGAAAAATTTTCAAAAATATTATTTATTTTATTTTTACTGAATGCCCCTTGTAGTGCAGGTTTCAGCATAGTAGAATGTATGATTCTTGAGGTTAAGACCTCATGTCCCATACAGGGGACAAAAATGAACAGCTTGCACCATTTTAGTTGCAACCACTGTGGCAGCCAGTGTGTGTATTTGACCAAATGTGTCACCACAGAATGGCGGTGACTGACAACAGCGTGTATGCTTTAAGTGTCAAAGCACATTAAGCTGGCTTCTTGAAACTCCTTGATAAGAATGATGAAGATGGCTATGCATTTAATGAGTAAAACTATACAGAGGCACACGGTGTAACCCAGGCATATTGTCCCCACACAGTAATGATCAGGGCAGCCCAACCCTGTTACTGGAGGGTTGGGCAGCTCTGCTCTAGCTGTTGAATAAGGTGTGCTTTGTTTAGGATTGAAAGCCTACAGGACAGCAAATCTCCAGGAACAGGGTTGGGCAGCCCTGGTAATGACTATAAGTCATTTTAATGACACATTTATTATCTAAGTCTCCTTTTCAAACAGTCTTTACTTACTTAACTGATTTAACAATAATAAATGGGAGGCTATAACTGAGTGGATAACGTTGGCGATGGCTGGCAGTGTTTCTTCAGGGCATGGAAGTGCCAGCCTGCAATCAATATGCACGGCCTTTAGTCCCAGTGCAAGCTATTCAATGTGAGCGCTGGGTAATCAATGTTCAGAAAGACTGTTAGGGCAGGATCAATTTCACACGCCACTTGGGTTTATGGTGCTGTATGTCTGCAGGACTCCCAGGCTGCTGTATATGAATGGAAGCTCATCTGACACATAGAAATGTATCCCAGAATACCACAGTTTTTTCCTCTCTCAATTTCGGTCAGCTTCAGTGCAGTTAAGCATGTTTGGATGTAATCAAACAGATGGTTCCATCTTTGTAAAATACAGAGACAGGAGTTCTCTGAAGCAGTCTGAATAACTGTTAAATGTTCCAGCGTCAGGAAGAACAAATCTCTGTTCATAGGTTGCGTTTCTGTCTGACTCCCGCCCCCCCCCCCCCCCCCCCCTTCAAAAAAACAGCCCCTTAAACACAAAGATATTTGGACTCAATGTTAGCACTCTCCTCTTTATCTCTGCAAAGCCACAGGAGAGAACTGAACATGTACTTGCACACTGTGAAAAATGAGGAAAGCTCGTCTGCTCAAGACTAACAACATGGCCTCAGAGGACGGGTGTTATCTGCAGCCTGTAAACGCAATGGGGGAGGGCTGGACATCCAGCCCACAGGACCAGCAGGGACAGACTACTGGAACAGCACTGACAAGCCACCAGGACTGGGTGGGTGAGCAAGGACAGCCTGGAGAAAAGTGCGTGTGTGTGTCTGTGTGTGTGTCTGTGTGTGTATGTGTGTGCGCGCGTGAGTGTGAGTATGTGTGTGTTTGTGTGAGTATGTGTGTGTTTGTGTGCGCGTGTGTACATGTAGGTGTGAGTATGTGTGTGTATGTGTGCGTGAGTGTGTGTGTTTGTGTGTGTGTGTGTGCGCGTGTGTGTGCGCGTGTGTGTGTGCGTGTGTGTGTGCGTGTGTGTGCGCGTTTGTGTGTGTGTGTGTGTGTGTGTGTGTGTGTGTGTGCGCATTTGTGTGTGTGTGTGTGTGTGTGTGTGTGTGTGTGTGTGCCTGTGTGTATATGTGTGTGTGTGTGCATGTGTGCATATGTGTGTGTGTGCGTGCATGAGTGCACGTGAGTGTGTGTATGTGTGTGGGCATGTGTGTGTATGAGTGTGTGTGTAAGATTGCATATTATTTTATGCATGTCTGTGTTTAGTTTATGTGTCCAAAACACACAAATCGACTCAATGCATTTTACAAGTCATGTTCAATCGGGTTCAAACAAAATGGAACTATGAAACTATGTGCATGCTCCTATTTAAATGAAAATTGCATGTACAAGTGTAGGCCTCCTCAACAATGCAATACACTAAATGAACTAAAGCACACTAAAATGAACTAAATAAATTATACAAGCTTGATATCAGAATTACACATCAGCATTATGCAACAATTATAATTGTCATTGTGAACAGGTGCTAGTAAATAAAATAGTGTAAGAATTTTATTTTTATGAAAAATAAGAATAAGAAGGCACTACATGGGGCATGTTGTGTCTCAGTGGATCCTGCAGACTTTTAAAAAATATAATAGGTGAACGGAGTTCACAGGATTGTCCAATTCATGTCCAGTGCCTGCACTAGTAAAAAAGACGAAAGGTTTCAAACTATACGCTTCAAGTTACATTGACAATTATGAAGGTAAATTTAAATATTGTTATCAATCTAGCTAGCTACATTAGCTAGCCAGTTACCTCAGTCCATTTTACCAGACAAGGTCATATGGTTGCAACAATTGGCTTGTTTGCTGTTAGTCAATTAAGTTAACCCTATATAGCTCTAGTTTGTAGCTAGCTAACTAGTGTTGCAGTTCTGCCAATTTAGCTAATTTACAGCATAGCTGGAATGATTGTGATAACTGTAAGTAAGTTTAAAGTACTCTGAGGGGGACTGTTTAGAATGTCTGATATTTTAAGATAAGGTAGCACATTTGTTAAACTGGAGAATCTTATCCAGAATTTGCTGAGATATTTAATTTACAGGAGCATTTATACGGCCAAGGTCGAGCACAGATTCCAGGGCTCTAACCTGTGACCCCTTACAGGCACACTGGGATACTGAACATTCCAGAACAGGGCAGCTGCTGGTTCCTCTGTTATGAGCTGCCTGCTGGTCACAAGACCTGGATATGTACCTTAACCAGTTTGACACCAAAACCATTACTGCAGGATACTGACAATTTTAATAGAAATGTCTGTGTATTTGCACTAGCATTCAGAACAAAAGTCTGAAACTATGGTACGTCTTGGTTAGCAACACGCCTTGTTTAAAATTCTCCAGGATCTGCTGGGTTGTTTTGCAAACTCTGTTACATCTAAAGCTTTACATTTTTTCAAACATGTATTCAGCCCAGACGTGGTGAGAGCAGAGGGCAACTGATGGGCTTCGCTGCAGAGCATTTTTTCAGTGGAATTTCAGGGATTTCACGCACCCCACACCATGGGAGCGGTCAAATCTCTCAGCGTGCTATCCTGTTCGGCTGTCAGCCCTAAATAAAGATGCATGGACTGAATTTTAAAAGGTGTAGAAAGCCCTGTTGGTGAAAAACTATAATAATGCTTATAGTAGTGCTTCAGGTTTTCTCAAGTATCTAAAGGATCAAAGTCATTCAAGTACATATTCTGATAATCTCAGATGTACTACTGTGGCTAAATGAGTCTCCTATCATTTTAATGCTCCTAAACAACTATTCTAAAACAGATATCCAAAACAGCGTTAAGATTAAACACTGGGTGGCAGTGTAATATAATGCTCAGGGAATTTGGCTTGTGATAGAAAGGTTGCAGGTTTGATTCCTAACTAAGGCGCTGCAGTTGAGCAAGGTACTTAACCTGAATTACTGAACAGCAATGTAAAAAAAAAAAAATTCTGAAGTTGTGAAAGTCTTGAAAGGTATTTCTCGGGTTTCAGTAAGTCATGGCAAACACACACCTAGCACCTGCCTAGCACCGTGAGAGGAAGCAGTTATATACGCAGTTCTGTACTCTGACGCAAATGTCCCTAACACCATGTCCCAAATCATCTTTTTGCCATAATTTACCAAACAAAATGAGTCATGTTATAGTCCATTATGCTACTGGCAGCACTGTGCCATGGGAAGTGATGATAATTATGAAAATATGAGCCATTGTGAGTAAAAAGCAGAGCCTTTTGATCACCACATTGTAGCTGTTTCAAAAAATTTCACCAACTGTTCTAATGTATTATTTTTTGCTAAGCCTAAAAATTTCAGTTGCATTAATTATTGTTTTATCCACTGGCTGTTAACCAAATAACATCTTCTGAATTATGAAAACAAAAATTTGTAAACATGCAAAATTATTAAGTAGCCTAGTATTACAATTCAAATTTGTGGTGGACCATTACTAATACTGAAAAATGGTCTTTGGCCAATACTATAACATCAACACTTACATGTTTGCAGCAAAAGGTTTAATTAATATGAAAGTATTCAACATAATTTGTATTACAAGTTGTATGCTGGTGTTTCAAGAGTAACATTCCACCCCAATACATTTCTTGCCAGCCAATTAACGGTGATGAATTCAGGACAGCCACGAAAGCGCTTCCCGGTGACAACACTCGAAATAAGGTCACAGCAGCAAATAAGAAATAAGAGCAGCTCCAACAGAACTGAGCTTCTGTTTCCAGAGGGTTCCATATCCTCCATAACCACTTCTTCACATTTGCGTGCAACGGACAGTTTTAGGTGCTCTTCTCAGGTATGACGTCGTTCCCGCCATTTACAAAGCAGACACCTGCAGTTTTAGAGGAACAAGCACACTTTGAGTGTCCATATAATTTAGTTTCTTTTGTAACATCTCTTAGAATAGCATAGGGAAATAAGCTATTGTGAAGAAAAAAAAACCCAGTAATTAGAGTAATAATTGGCTGCAAATTATAAGCTGCGTGAATGAGAGATAACTCACTATTTCACAGCGAAGGCACAGAGATTCAACTTCTGAGAATCCTTTAAAAACAAGCTGCACTTCAACTTTTAACTTCAGACGTCTCCACTGCTGGTGACACCGCTAAGACCAGCTTCAGGTGGAGTGGCGAAACACAGTGAGCACATCCAACACAGTGAACCTGTGCACATGTAACACAGTGAGCACAAGCAACACTGTGAACCTGTGCACATCCAACAAATGGTAAATGGACTGCATTTATATAGCGCTTTTATCCAAAGCGCTTTACAATTGATGCCTCTCATTCGCCAGAGCAGTTAGGGGTTAGGGGTTAGGTGTCTTGCTCAAGGACACTTCGACACGCCCAGGGCGGGGTTTGAACTGGCAACCCTCCGACTGCCAGACAATCGGTCTTACCTCCTGAGCTATGTCGCCCCTATACAGGTGAACCTGTGCACATCTAACACAGTGAGCACATCCAACACAGTGAACCTGTGCACATCCAACACAGTGAGCACATCAACACGGTGAACCTGTGCACATGCAACACAGTGAACCTGTGCACATCCAAAACAGTGAGCACATCCAACACAGTGAACCTGTACACATCCAAAACAGTGAGCACATCCAACACAGTGAACCTGTACACATCCAACACAGTGAACCTGTGCACATCCAACACAGTGAGCACATCCAACACAGTCAACCTGTGTACATCCAACACAGTGAACCTGTGCACATCCAACACTGTGAACCTGTGCACATGCAACACAGTGAACGCTGGGGATGTGTTCAAAATACCGACAAGGTGGCACATCCTAACGACACATGCATTGACTGCTGTACCGATAAGATGGCTTTTAGAATTGAAATGTGCACATTTGTATTATCAATGAGCTGCTGTTTTAAGTGCAAATTAAAACTGTGTGAAAACTACAACCCATGATTCATAAGCATTATTAACACAATACAGTAAACACGCACCCAACACAACAAACACATTTGCAAAAAAATAAACACGCACCCAACACAACGAACACACATCCAATACAATAAACACACAATTAACAAAAAATAAACTCACATCCAACATAATGAACACACAACCTGTACACATCCAAGACAATGAACACACAACTAGTACACATCCAATACAATGAACACACAACCAGTACACGTCCAATACAATGAACACACAACTAGTGCACATCCAATACAATGAACACACAACCAGTACACATCCAATACAATGAACGCACAACCAGCAGGCACCAAAACCATGTACTGTACATCTCAGGCTTCTGAATACAAGAAAAGTGAAGTGGGAGGCATTTGAAGAAGCCGAAATGTAAATATAATGATTTCAGCCGACTGACAGTTAAAGGAGAAAACAGTCTCATTTCTGTCTGCTGACAGCCTGTGTGAGTCAGAGTCACATTCAATATGTGAGACTGTGATTGGCTAATGAGAGATTTTAGGCAAAACCATTCAGAGGGAATGAATTCCATATTCACTAAAGCTCATTTTTAGGAATGTAATCCAAGTATTTGATTCCCAGGTAAGTTGTTCTGAATGTACATTCTCCAATCTGAAGATGAAAAATGTGGGACAGTGCCGGAGTAAAACAAAGTGAAACATTTAGCAGTAGGTTGTTACTGTCAAAGCAAGTAGCTAGAGTAAGTCGTCTAAGGCAGTCACTGCAACCCGCAGTGTGTACCAGTCTCTAAGGCAGGCCCCGCAGTGTGTACCAGTCTCTAAGGCAGTCCCTGCAGTGTGTACCAGTCTCTAAGGCAGTCCCCGCAGTGTGTACCAGTCTCTAAGGCAGTCCCTGCAGTGTGTACCAGTCTCTAAGGCAGTCACTGCAGTGTGTACCAGTCTCTAAGGCAGTCCCTGCAGTGTGTACCAGTCTCTAAGGCAGTCTCCGCAGTGTGTACCAGTCTCTAAGGCAGTCACTGCAGTGTGTACCAGTCTCTAAGGCAGTCCCCGCAGTGTGTACCAGTCTCTAAGACAGTCCCTGCAGTGTGTACCAGTCTCTAAGACAGTCACCGCAGTGTGTACCAGTCTCTAAGGCAGTCCCCGCAGTGTGTACCAGTCTCTAAAGCAGTCCCTGCAGTGTGTACCAGTCTCTAAGGCAGTCACTGCAGTGTGTACCAGTCTCTAAGGCAGTCCCTGCAGTGTGTACCAGTCTCTAAGACAGTCCCCGCAGTGTGTACCAGTCTCTAAGGCAGGCCCCGCAGTGTGTACCAGTCTCTAAGACAGTCACTGCAGTGTGTACCAGTCTCTAAGACAGTCCCCGCAGTGTGTACCAGTCTCTAAGGCAGTCCCTGCAGTGTGTACCAGTCTCTAAGGCAGTCCCTGCAGTGTGTACCAGTCTCTAAGGCAGTCACTGCAGTGTGTACCAGTCTCTAAGGCAGTCCCTGAAACCCGCAGTGTGTACCAGTCTCTAAGGCAGTCCCCGCAGTGTGTACCAGTCTCTAAGGCAGTCCCTGCAGTGTGTACCAGTCTCTAAGGCAGTCCCTGCAGTGTGTACCAGTCTCTAAGGCAGTCCCTGCAGTGTGTACCAGTCTCTAAGGCAGGCCCCGCAGTGTGTACCAGTCTCTAAGGCAGTCCCTGCAGTGTGTACCAGTCTCTAAGGCAGTCCCTGCAGTGTGTACCAGTCTCTAAGGCAGTCCCTGCAGTGTGTACCAGTCTCTAAGGCAGTCCCCGCAGTGTGTACCAGTCTCTAAGGCAGTCCCTGCAGTGTGTACCAGTCTCTAAGACAGTCCCTGCAGTGTGTACCAGTCTCTAAGGCAGTCCCCGCAGTGTGTACCAGTCTCTAAGACAGTCCCTGCAGTGTGTACCAGTCTCTAAGGCAGTCCCTGAAACCCGCAGTGTGTACCAGTCTCTAAGGCAGTCCCCGCAGTGTGTACCAGTCTCTAAGGCAGTCCCTGCAGTGTGTACCAGTCTCTAAGGCAGTCACTGCAGTGTGTACCAGTCTCTAAGACAGTCCCTGCAGTGTGTACCAGTCTCCAAGGCAGTCTGAGGAATACATCAAGCTTTGCGTCCCTCGCTGACGGAGACTTTAAAAGCGTTTCCGCTCTCAGCAGCACTGCTTTGATAGATAGCCACGTGCGTCTGGTGATGCTGATCCTGAGCTTCCCACAGCCGCTAACACTGCTGGCGCTAAACCCATGGAAGCTCTCTCCCTGGCTGCCCAGGTAACGGGGGATTGGGGTGGGGGGCGGGAGCGCAGCGTGCGTTTTTTCGGCTTTGCCTCTCCCCCACAGCGCCGGCGCTCTCCGGAGCGGAGCGTCATTACTCAGCGCTGTCCCTGCTGGGGGAGCATTACAGAGCGTAGCGTAGCGTGACTCCCACTTCTGCTCCAAACCAAGCGACTCCGCCCGCGCACCGCCTCCGGGCTTCGCTAAAAATATTGCAGATTAGTCCATTATTTTCATCTTTTATTTCTTTGCACCAGGAGACTGGTAAAAAGGGAAAACAACGTAAAAATAAAATATGACGTGTGACCTACTTAGCAAACATTAGCCAGACAGTCCCCAGAAGCCCCAGCCTTGGGCTGTGTCCTCACATTTTGGAGACTCTCACAGGTACTACACCTGAGGGAGCATGGCTTGCAGCCTCTGAGGGAAGCCTGCTGATGGGGAAGAGTGAGGATGAGAAACAGCGGTAAGGCTCTTAACTCCAGAAACATCCCAGCGTTCCCACAGGAGCCTCCCCCCGCCCGCAATCTTGCTTCCAGAGCACAGTTAATATGGTGAAAATACACGTTTATTAAGTGCTTTTCAATGATGAGGATGAAAATATGATGAAAATGCTTAGCAGGAGGGATGACGATGACAGGATCCATCTAGCATGTTTGTCCACTCAAAAATCTAGCTGTGCAACCAAACATTCTGTTTAAGTAATGCACCTTTTCCATTTGGAAGGATCATTCCTTCTCAAGCAACAAGATGACCTTCTCCATGTTTGTGCAAAACCCAGAACTACAAGTAGGTACATGGACTAATAAACACTACAAAAATGGCTGCTTGTGACATCTAGTCATTAGCATGCATGCGATAGAGCAGTGTTTGCAAGGTGGGTGGACGCACATGATCAATCTGTGCTCTGAAGCAGGTGTACCACCATGTACCCTGCTCCTACAGGACAGCTGAAGCTAAGCAAGTGTGATGTTTGGTAGTCTTTGGATGGGAGACCACCCAGGAAGTTACAGCAGCATGTGTTTTGGTTGGGACAGCTGGGGCAATCTTCCCTCTGATCAAATAAGGGCCAATGCCCCAGTGCAGTGATGGGGACACTGTGCTGCAGGAGACATTATGGAACTTAAGCATCGATGGCTGTGGAGATGGCTTCAGCGACCGCCAATGAATCTGTGCTCGTCTGCGCATGCGTGAATGAGACCTGCTATAGCCTGCAGATCTAGTGCGACGTACTAAGGGTGCTTTCCCTGTAGCAGATCAGCAAGCTTCTGAGACAGATAGGAGCAACTCAAATTCACGTAGGAACAATAGAGCACTTATTTCCTGCCCCAGCCAGGGAGAAAGAATAAAAGTGATATATGGACAAACTTTAGATATGAGTCCAAGCACAACAAAAGCCATGTGTACTTTACTACTAACATTGGGCATATTGCAAAAAGAATAATATAATTCCTATAATAAACAAAGTGCCACATGAGTGAACAAAAAATGAATAAAATTAGATTCTACCTCTAGGCCTGCACCCAAATTTAAATAAACATTGTCTTCCCAAAGGATGAAGTTGTTGCCTTGTTTATCTCCTCTGCATAGAGCTAGATGTTGTCTGTGAGTTAACACGCATTACATGCCATCTGAAGTGAGTTGCATAATATATGGTAATATCCCTTCCAAATTTCTGCTGGAACATGACTGCAAATAGTACTTGTTCCAATCTTGTTAGATATAATAGCAAGATGATAACAACAAGAGATATTAGATTTGTGGAAGAAATTATTATTGTAGCAGTGTGTATTATTGTAGCATCTGTGTCAGTCAGTAATAATTTTGAAGAACATTCCAAAAATTAAAGCGTCATTTGCGACAGTGTCTCTGCAAAAGCACTATAAAAATAAAATTTAATTTAATTTAATTGAAAAATCTTTCATTAAAATTGGATTAAAACTGTTTACGTTGACTAAAACTAGTTTTGTGCTCATCAACTGAAACTAGACTAAAACTAACAATATTCAAATGACTAAAAGGTGACTACAATTAAAACAAAATAAAAATTTGGTGCCAAAATGATCACTGTTCTGAAAAAAATGAACACTCCCCAAGCCCTGGTTAGGCTCTTAACTAAAATCATGTCAACATTGAACACACTGTTTTCAGCACTGATTAATTTCTTTGACCAGCTTGACATTAAAATGTACAATACCTGCACTCCTCCACCATTAATTCCATATTCTAAGTGTGCAAAAAGAGTATTTACAGGTATTGTGTAGAACACTCACAACCCTAAAAACATTCCAGAATTTCATCAGAAAGCTCAATTTATGATCTGAAACGTATTTATGACAGAAACGTACAGTTTTGGAGTATGCCATATTTCAGTTTTCATGCTACAGAAAAGGCATGGACAGCAAGCTCAGGTTTGGTGTTTAAATTCAAAACACCGCGTTCTAACGCTCACTAGGAATCCATGAATAATGGTGACATTATTATTGGATTCTCTGAAGTGCACACACGTTAAACTTTGTAAATGTTTACCAAATACAGAGCTCTACCGTGAGATCGGCCGCAGGAATCCCCGTCCCCGTCACGCTTACCGAAGGTCTTCACCTCCTTCCTGAGCCCGCAGAGCATGTTCTCAGACCATCCGACTACGGGAGACTACGAGGCGCTGAGCAGGGTCCCCACAGCTGGTCAGGCAGCTCTCTCTCTCTCTCTCTCTCTCTCTCTCTCTCTCTCTCTCTCTCTCTCTCTCACTCTCCCTGCGCCTGCGGTCCCTTCACAAAGGAGGACTGCACCTCCTCCCTCCTCATCCCTCCTTCACGGACCCGGACACGGACGGATCGTCTCCCCTGGCGTCGGCGGAGTCCAGCCCAGAACGGGCTCGTTCACAGAGTCTGAACCGGAGCCCTCTGCCAAACGCTGTCTCTCTCGGGTTTGGGTGCTCAGCGTGTCACAC
Organism: Anguilla anguilla; assembly: GCF_013347855.1. Classification (NCBI taxonomy): domain Eukaryota; kingdom Metazoa; phylum Chordata; class Actinopteri; order Anguilliformes; family Anguillidae; genus Anguilla; species Anguilla anguilla. The sequence continues at coordinate 1,509,964 of NC_049213.1, forward strand.
AAGCCTTCAGGGGCGCAAGGTTTAAGCTCCTCCCCCAACAAACAACCCTCGCTGAAAACTTTAGAAATTCTGCAAGCTGGCCAGGCTTTAGCTGTTCCCAAAATATTTTCCTTAAACATTAAAAAAAAAGAAACAGAAAAAGTTCACTCAGCAAAGGCTTTAGAAGTTGGATTCAAACAATCTCTATGCTCCTCAACTCATAATCCCTCTGAGATAAACAAAAACAGATCAAAAGAGCTTTCTCTCCCTTTCTCTCTCCCTCCCTCTCTCTCACTCCCCACCCTCTCTTTCTCTCCCTCTCTCTCTCCCCTCTCTCTCTCTCTCTCTCTCACTCCCCCCTCTCTCTCTGTGTGTGTAAGGTATTGTTGTGTCTCTACCAATTCCATGGCATGAAATCATTCTGGAGTGTGTGCATGCACACACACACACATACACACACGCTCAGTCATGCTACTCCAATCCCTAAGCTTTCCCACAATATCCCTCTCAAACGCCACCCCCCATGCCTCCATCCCTCCCTCTAACATTCATCAAGCACTAACCCCCCCTCCACCCTCCACCCCCCCCCCCACCCCACACACTCACATACCCGTCCCTCTGCAGGTTGCTCTTAAACTGACCAGTGGCACAATTAACACAAACCCAGAAGTTCACCGTGAGAAAATACCACAGCACAGTGCTGAGCTGTGTGGGTGGGACTGATGCCTGCTTTGTGGGGGACTAAAAGGATTTGGAAACCAAGCTGAAGTCCAGGCAGAGCAGACAGCAGTGAGCGAGATCAGCTGAAGGCACTAGAGAAGGACTACCCGGTCCATCTCCCATAATTAAGTGTAATTACAGTTAGCTATACTTTGTAGGTTTTTTTTTTTTTTTTTACCGGACATTTCAGGCAGTCTAGAGAATAATCGCACAGTGGTGCTGTAGAGAATAATCACACAGTAGTGCTCTAGAGAATAATCACAGTGGTGCTCTAGAGAATAATCACAGTGGTGCTGTAGAGAATAATCGCACAGTGGTGCTGTAGAGAATAATCATAGTGGTGCTGTAGAGAATAATCGCACAGTGGTGCTCTAGAGAATAATCACACAGTGGTGCTCTAGAGAATAATCACAGTGGTGCTGTAGAGAATAATCACAGTGGTGCTGTAGAGAATAATCGCACAGTGGTGCTCTAGAGAATAATCACAGTGGTGCTGTAGAGAATAATCGCACAGTGGTGCTCTAGAGAATAATCACAGTGGTGCTGTAGAGAATAATCGCACAGTGGTGCTCTAGAGAATAATCACAGTGGTGCTGTAGAGAATAATCGCACAGTGGTGCTCTAGAGAATAATCACAGTGGTGCTGTAGAGAATAATCGCACAGTGGTGCTCTAGAGAATAATCACAGTGGTGCTGTAGAGAATAATCGCACAGTGGTGCTCTAGAGAATAATCACAGTGGTGCTGTAGAGAATAATCACAGTGGTGCTGTAGAGAATAATCACACTGTGGTGCTGTAGAGAATAATCACACTGTGGTGCTGTAGAGAATAATCACACTGTGGTGCTGTAGAGAATAATCACACAGTGGTGCTGTAGAGAATAATCACACAGTGGTGCTGTAGAGAATAATTGCACAGTGGTGCTCTAGAGAATAATCGCACAGTGGTGCTCTAGAGAATAATCACACAGTAGTGTTCTAGAGAATAATCGCACAGTGGTGCTGTAGAGAATAATCGCACAGTGGTGCTCTAGAGAATAATCACACAGTGGTGCTCTAGAGAAGAATCGCACAGTGGCGCTATAGAGAATAATCACAGTGGCGGTGTAGAGAATAATCACACAGTGGTGCTCTAGAGAAGAATCACAGTGGTGCTCTAGAGAAGAATCACAGTGGTGCTGTAGAGAATAATCGCACAGTGGTGCTCTAGAGAATAATCACAGTGGTGCTGTAGAGAATAATCACAGTGGTGCTGTAGAGAATAATCGCACAGTGGTGCTCTAGAGAATAATCACAGTGGTGCTGTAGAGAATAATCGCACAGTGGTGCTCTAGAAAATAATCACAGTGGTGCTGTAGAGAATAATCACAGTGGTGCTGTAGAGAATAATCACACTGTGGTGCTGTAGAGAATAATCACACTGTGGTGCTGTAGAGAATAATCACACTGTGGTGCTGTAGAGAATAATCACACAGTGGTGCTGTAGAGAATAATCACACAGTGGTGCTGTAGAGAATAATTGCACAGTGGTGCTCTAGAGAATAATCGCACAGTGGTGCTCTAGAGAATAATCACACAGTAGTGTTCTAGAGAATAATCGCACAGTGGTGCTGTAGAGAATAATCGCACAGTGGTGCTCTAGAGAATAATCACACAGTGGTGCTCTAGAGAAGAATCGCACAGTGGCGCTATAGAGAATAATCACAGTGGCGGTGTAGAGAATAATCACACAGTGGTGCTCTAGAGAAGAATCACAGTGGTGCTCTAGAGAAGAAGGGCCAAACTACAGATGTTTCCATCCTGAACTCAAGCGAGCTTGGGGTCAATTCCATTTCGACTGTGTCAATTCAGGAAATGAATTGAAGTTCAAGTAATTAACTGAAACATCGTCATGGAACATTCTGGTTACTTTGCAATCTACAAATTGAATTTCTCCATTGACAGAACATAAATGGAAATGACCCCATCCCTAGAACTGGGGGCTACTCCTTTCAGTCATGAAGGCAGCGTGATACAGTAAACACAGCCCTCAAATTCTGAGCATGCAAGGAGCAGAGGAGTCATAATGTTTTGGCTTTACAGACTGGATTTATTTCCCTCTCTGCTCATATCCTGAACACAGCACAAGACGGGAGCAGGGGACTGGTGTGAAGAAAAAGAGCAGGGCACCTTGTGATACTCTCTGGATACTGGCTTCTCTCTGGTCAGACTGAATACATCCCACAACTGCATCCTGTAGCTCCTCCCCTCGACCCCTCCCCCCAAACATAGCCCCTCCCCTTTCTCCCAGATTTATAGCCACAGTGTTTTAGTTCCGCACTCCCTCCTGCTGCCATGGAAACGACAGCAGCGTAGTATCTGGTGTCTCTCTCACACACTCATCCCATAACTGCTCCTGTCTAATCCTCACGCTGTTCCATTAGTACCTTTCCTTCATTTAACCATTCTTTTCTTTAATGTCCAATGCTAATAACATTCCCAACCAGGAAAATGATTTTGCACTAGGTAAATCAGGAAGTGTGTGGATAAATGTACTACATTCTGAGAAAAAAATAATTTTAATACATATAAGAACACTAGTTTCATTTAATGTTATTATTTAAAAAGGTGCATCTGAAACTTGATTTTGCTTGATTTCGCTGTTGACATGTCAGTTTGGACAAAGATCATTTTCCTAGCAACATCAATGTCATCTGTGCGGTAAAACACGCAGAGTACTGTCGCCAAAAGAGAGCTCAAGAGGAAGAAAGCACACAGTCTTCACTGGCTAAGTCTCTGCTCGCTGAACACTGAAGAGACCGATGACGTATTTTACAGGACAGGTTTTAACGCACACTGGTCCCTTTTGGTGACAATGGCACTGAAACACGCCTCTGGCTGCTGACAGAACTGCTCATTTTGTCCAAACAAGGCAGTGCAGTGACACCCTTTGTGTCAGCACACAGAGCAGTGGGGGGTGTGTAAACAAACACATTTTACACTCTGCAAGTCAAGTGTCTAAAATTTGTTTGTCGTATTTAACCAACTCGGACTAGGTTTCATAATGCTGGTGCACTGTGGTATTTTAGTTCTCTCAGCTAACTGCAAATTATTCCAAATTCTGTAAAATGTGTGTTTGTTAAACAAATATATGCATGTGCAGTAGAACCACAAAGATATATAAACGGGATAATAAGGTTTTACAGAACTCTGTTTCTACGTTAACTTATGCCAATTTAAATAATTTTAATCCTGTCGTGATAATTGTTGTTTACATTACTGTTACCTTAGTTTTAAAAAGGATAATCTCATTTTGTTGAGAAAGGCCTAATTTTAAATGAACCACTAATCAAACCTAATCAAACCTGCTCTATTCTGTACAGTTTCTTCTCAACATCATGCTTTCTGAACATACTCAGCAACTTGCTTCTTTCGGTTTCCTCTGTGAGCTGTCTGGGTTTATTCAGTCCTCTTTTAAATCAGAAAGCAGTGGGGGATTTAGCAGTACTGACCAGTCTTAAACCACACTAACTAACTACACCGTGATACACTCAAATGTGCGCAACAGGAAAAAGCACACAAATATATGACACCTACTACAACAGAATAGTGTTTTGACCGTTAAAAGGGTACTTGGGTAATTGTCCTTTTTTTGTTTTGCACATATTTCAGTGTGTATACTTTGTAATGTGCTATGTTGGTGCTACTGATCAGCTCTGTACTGTGTTTGCAGTAATACAGTGAACACATTTTTCATCCTTTGATGTCATGGCTTTTTTGAGTCCATCTTGCATTTCAATGCAGCTCTTTTATTACGCTTTATTTTTCCAAACTGTGTTCTTTAGCAATAGTCTTAATATATAAACCTTTGTGTAATTTTGATGTTATTTACGTTCCTTATGAATGTAAACTTATTTGTAACTGAGAGATCAGCATAAAGCGAACACAAACACATCGGAATAATAACTCCTCAACACTCCAATTTTACTGTGCTGTCCCTGAGCGTGCTAATGACATTTATTTGGTTTGGACAATTAAGGACAGAGGTAATGCTTCACTGTCTCTGTCCAGAGACTTATCCTTCCAGACAACTGAGCCAAACAAACTGAGTTTAAAAGCGGTTACCTCCATGAACATAAAACTTGAACAAAGGTTCATTCCTAGTAACATACTATAGTACATTTCCATCAGAATTAATTTATTTTTCTCCCTCTGAAAACGATAACACTAGAAAATATTCAAGGGACAACTATTTAGTGCATGAAAAAAAGGTTTAAAAATTACTGTCCACATAGTATTACAGTATGCCCCAATGCATCTTAAAGCTTCTGCAATATATGTAGGTTGTCAATATGGAAAA